>NC_064849.1:161570806-161705806 GCF_024139225.1 Suncus etruscus | reverse complement strand
CTCCTGACAGCTGCATAATATTCCATTGTGTATATGTACCACAGTTTCTTTAGCCATCTGTCTGTTGAAGGGCATCTTGATTGTATATTGTATATTTTCTCTAAGTATTTATACTAAGTTTTCAATTACTAACATTACTTTAAATGACACAGATCTATATCTAAAACTATTTTCTACTTGTATGCTTTATCAAACAATAAAGATACATCATTTGGTGGTAAACAGAAAGAATACTTTAGAGATTATGCACTTTTTTCTCCCCCCTCCAGAGATTATTCTCTTAATTTTCTTATGATATTAAGTTATTGTCAAATATGCAATGAGATGCAAAACAAATGAATATTCATTCTTTAATAACACACATTTAATTTAGCAAATTGATCAAAAGGTTGTCAGAAAAATTTCTCAAAGTGTTAACAACATGCCTTGATGTGGGAGACCCTAGGTTATTGTTCATCCACCACCAAGTGTGGCCCCAATGTCCCTCAGAACCAGTGGAAACAAGCAAAGCAAAATAATTGAGTCTTAATACAGAATGTCAGGCTCACACAATGGGCTGAGTTCACTTAAGTTGACCTAGGTTCTTAAATAATGCTGGAGGAGCTCTGTAAAAAAATATAAGTATAAATATATGTATATACACATTTATTTTTAAAAAAGTCACATTCTGCTGGAATCATAGTAAAGTGTGTAGTGCACATAGCCTACTTGGGTTCTATCCAGATCCCACATGAAGTTTCACTGCGTTTTTGTCTAGGCAAATAGCCTACCTGAGTCCTATCCAGATCCTACATATGGTTTTCGGAGCACAGTCAAGAGCCAAGTGTAAGCCCCGGGGTACAACAGGATGTGGTCCCCAAACCAAGAACCTCCTCCAAAATATGAAGTTGCACTAAGTCAAAATCTTGTTCAATAAATTGAAAATGAATTAACTTATAAATGTTAAACATTTAAAAATTATTACAAATGTAGGACTAAATTAGAGTTATGGTATTATATTGCATAAAGTTCTTTTAAATGCACTTATATATTTTAACTGATATGAACTGATATTCAGTTCAGAGGCAATTTGAAAGAAGAAAGAAGATAATGAAACTTTTTTATAAATGAAATAAATGAATATCAAGTTATTTAATATTAAAATAATTTTTAGGGCTAGGTATGCAGTTCATTGGATAAGTGTATGTCTTGCATCACATGAGACCTCAATTTGTATTTTACACACACAAAGGTGGTAATAACAAAAGTAAACCAATTAATTAGGGGTCAATTGAGTAGAGAAATTAAGCTCTATGCTTTAAATCTGATTGAGCCTAGTTTATTCCCTATTCTGGCAACACATGGTTTCTGAGCACTGCCAGGCATGATCACTGAGCACAGAGCCAAAAGTAAGCTCTTAACTCCATCAGTGAGTCTCAAAAATTCAGTAAAAAGTAAATAGGAAAACAGAGAAAAATAAAAAGAAAAACATAGGAAAGAAAGAAAAACTATTAATTATAACAACTGATATTGAGAACTCAGAAAAATAAAACTACATTTTAAATAAGAGATACAACAACAAATATTGCCAGGTATGCCACCAGCAAAACACACAATGCAAGTAGAAGTCAAAATGAATAGTAATTTCTGAATTCAGAGCCAAAACACAATTAGGCATGCCCCAAAAACAACAACAAAAAAACCCCCAAACTATTAGAAAAATGTAAGTATAGTCACTTTTCATAGTCACAAAATCAGTTTTTAACTGAAAAAGATAAAAGAGCCAGGAACAAATGTAGTAATACGGCATTAAAACTTATGAGGAGATAAGTTAGCAGCTATGCACAAAGTGAACAAAAGTATATAAAGCAACTTCGAACAGACCCAAAAGATACATCCTTAACAATACAACAGTAATTAGGAAATTGTAACATTACATACTTCTGTTAGATCAGTCAATACTCCATTCAACCTGAAAACAAAAGCCATAATAGTGTAAAGTGTAGTCTTACCATATACTTAAAAGACTCCTACTGTTGCAGGACAGAAGAAATTTCTTTCTAAAGGGTATCTGAAGTATTCTGAAGAGTAAAACATATTTTAACTCACAAACGTGCGAATAAAGATGCACATAAAATTCTGTAAGTGTACTTTTTAATGAAAATAAAATATCAAGGTCTTTAATCCATTTGGACTTTACCTACATACATGATGTTAACTGGTGGTCTATGCTCACTTTTTTGCAAGTGGCTAACCAGTTCTGCCAGCACCACTTGTTGAAGAGATTTTCCCTGCTCCACTTAGGATTTCTTGCTCCTTTGTCAAAAATTAGGTGCTTGTATGTCTGGGGAACCTTCTCTGTGAACTCAAGCCTATTCCACTGATCTGAGGGTCTGTCTTTATTCCAATACCATGCTGTTTTGATAACTATTGCTTTGTAGTACAGTTTAAAGTTGGGAAAAGTAATGCTTCTCATTTTCCTTTTCCCTATGAGTGCTTTACCTATTCGAGGGTGTTTATTGTTTCAGATGAACTTCATAAGTGTTTGATCCACTTCTTAAAATAATGTCATGGGTATTTTTAGGGGGTCATATTAAGTCTGCATAATGCTTTGGGGAGTATTGCCATTTTAATGATGTTAATCCTGCCAATCCATGAGCAGGGTATGTGTTTCCATTTCCGTGTGTCCTCTCTTATTTCTTGGAGCAGGGATTTATAGTTTTCTTTGTATAGGTCCTTCATGTCTTTGGTCAAGTTGACTCCAAGATATTTGAGTTTGTGTGGCACTAATGTGAATGGGATTGCCTTCTTGACTTCCTTCTCTTCCCGATTATTATGGTGTATAAAAAGGCTATTGACTTCTGTGTGTTGATCTTGTAGCCTGCCACCTTGCTATATAAATCTATTGTTTCAAGAAGCTTTTTGGTAGAGTCTTTAGGGTTTTCTAAGTAGAGTATCATGTCATCTGCAAACAATGAGAACTTGACTTCTTCCTTTCTTATCTGAATTCCCTTGATATCTTTTTCTTGCCTGATCACTATAGCAAGAACTTCCAGTACTATGTTGAAGAGGAGTGGTGCGAGCAGACAGCCTTGTCTTGTACCAGGATTTAGAGGAAAGGCTTTTAGTTTTTCTCCATTGAGGATAATATTTGCCATTGGCTTGTGGTAGATGGCTTTAGCTATATTGATAAAGGTTCCTTTCATTCCCATCTTGCTAAGAGTTTTGATCAAGAATGGGTGTTGGACCTTATCCAATGCATTTTCTGCGTCTATTGATATGATCATGTGATTTTTATTTTTCTTCTTGTTGATGTTGTGTAGGATGTTGATAGATTTACGGATGTTAAACCATCCTTGCATTCCTGGGATGAAACCTACTTGGTCGTAGTGTATGATAAGGTATATAGAACAACATGTCTGTAAAACACTCCATGACATTGAGACTAAAGGCATCTTCAAGAAGAAAACTGCACTTTCCAAACAAGTGGAAGCAGAGATCAACAGATGGGAATACATTAAACTGAGAAGCTTCTGCACCTCAAAAGAAATAGTGTCCAGGATACAAGAGCCACCCACCGAGTGGGAGAAACTATTCACCCAACACCCATCAGATAAGGGGCTAATATCCAAAATATACAGGGCACTGACTGAACTTTACTAGAAAATAAACATCTAATTTCATCAAAAAAATGGGGAGAAGAAATGAACAGACACTTTGATAAAAAAAAATACAAATGGCCAAAAGACACATGAAAAAATGCTCCTCGGCACTAATCATTGGGAGATGCAAATCAAAACAATGGTGACATACCACCTCACACCACAGAGATTGGCACACATCACAAAGAATGAGAACAATCAGTGCTGGCGGGGATGTGGAGAGAAAGAGACTCTTATCCACTGCTGGTAGGAATGCCATCTAGTCCAACCTCTATGGAAAGCGATATGGAGATTCCTCCAAAATCTGGAAATTGAGCTCCCATTCGACCCAGCTATTCCATTCCTAGGGATATATCCTAAGAACACAAGAACACAATACAAAAGCCCCTTCCTCACACCTATATTTATTGCAGCACTATTCACAATAGCCATGCTCTTGTAACAACCAAAATGCCCTTCACCAGACTAATGGCTAAAGAAACTGTGATACATATACACAATGGAATATTATGCAGCCGTCAGGAGAGATGAAGTCATGAAATTTTCCTATACATGGATGTACGTGGAATCTATCATGCTGATTAAAATATGTCAGAGGGAGAGAGAGAGACGCAGAATTGTCTCACTCATCTATGTGTTTTAAGAAAAATAAAAGTCATTTTTTGCAACAATCTCAGAGACAATGAGAGGAGGGCTGGAACTTCCAGCTCACTTCATGATGCTCACCACAAAGAGTGGTGAGTACAGTTTTAGAAATAACTACACAGAGAACTACCATAATTATGTGAATGAATGAGGGAACTGGAAAGCCTGTCTAGAGTACTGGCGGGGTGGTGTTGGGAGGAGGGAGATTTGGGACATTGGTGGTGGGAATGTTGCACTGGTGAAGGGGGTATTCTTTACATGAGTGAAACCTAATCACAATCATATATGTAATCAAGATGTTTAAATAAAAAAATTAAAAAAAAAGAAAATGAAATAACTGTGGTATAATTGTAAACAAAAATATGTCAAAATTTAAAAAAGAAAACAAATTGTTCCTGCAATGTTTTGGCTTGATGAAAAAAATATCAGAGGGAAAAATTTCTTAAATGTCTTATTGAGCCTGGGATAGGATTAAAGGAACTGCAAGTGTCCTAATTTTGTCTCATTTTGTTGGTTCTTTTACAATTTGTTAAACTGTACCATTAGGCTTTTCATGCGGCCTTTTCTTCCATCCTGATGAATGCTTGCAAGCTCTAAAATTTTTTTTAAAACTGCTTTTGCTGTGCATGACAAATCTGATCATTTTTGTCTTCATTTTCATTTGTTTCTAGAAATATTTAGATTTCTCCTTTGAAGTCTGGCTGATAAAGTAGTAAATACAACATGCTCTTCTTGTTGAGTTTTTTTTTTTTTTTTGGTTTTTTGGGCCACACCCTGTGACGCTCAGGGGTTACTCCTGGCTATGCACTCAGAAGTTGCTCCTGGCTTCTTGGGGGACCATATGGGACGCCGGGGGGGGGGGGGATCGAACCGCGGTCCGTCCTAGGCTAGCACAGGCAAGGCAGGCACCTTACCTCCAGCGCCACCGCCCGGCCCCTTGTTGAGTTTTTTTTTAATAAATCCCACCACTGACTTTGGGCCAGAAGTGTAGCTTGTGATAAATACATTGTGAATCTTTTTTTTTTATTGTGACTGAAGTTCATTTACACAGAATTATTTATGATACTTCGTGACAATGGATGAAGGGCATTCCTACACCAATGTTATCCTCCCTACACTCTTGTTCCCAGCATGTCTCCCACATCTCTCTCCTTTACCCCCCAGAATCCTACTGCAATTGGTCTCCGCCTTACAGATTTTTATAGGTTGGGTATCTATTATATTTGGTATTCCAGTCTGGTCATATTTTTATTTACACTACATGTTCATATGACTGGTCCTGGTATCATTCTTCCCCCTCCTCAGTTTATGAGGCTGAATGATTCAAATTATGCTATTCTGTTGGAGGTAAAAAGGTTAAGGAAAAGAGGAGAAAAAATTTGGTATCAACTACTAAAAAAAAAAAATCACCGAATAATATACACAAAAGTGGAAAAGAAAGAAAAAAGTGGAAAAGGAGAAGGAAAATAATGTCAAAAAACAAACAAAAAATAAAACAAAACAACACCAGAAAAAGTGCTGCAGTGACAGAGTTCATGTTACCACACCTTTTTTTTTTTGTATAGGCACAGCAAGTATTGGGGAAGGAAGGAAATTCCCATGGCCTAAGAGATTCAGAGTTTCTCCACTCTTGAAGCATATTGCCATGGGAACAACCACTGGCTCCATACCTTAGAATGCTTCTTTGTATGTAATTTTCTTTTTCTATTTTGCCACTATCAGTATTATATATCTATGTGTGGTTTTCATCATTGTGATAAATATATAACTTGGCAGACTTTTATTTGGATTTCTCTTCTTCAGGTGTCCAGAATGTGGATATATGTACTGTTTAGGTCTGAAAATTTCTCAACAATGAAGTCTTTGACTATTACTTCTTTACTTGGAGTTTTTTTCCTGCCTCTCTGGAATAGCAATGCTTCTTATATTGTTCCTATTGTATTTATCCCAAATGTCTATTATTATTTGTTCAAGTTTAGGAGGATCTTTCTATTGTTCATTTATTGTAAGGCACTTTTTCAGATTCCTCAGTTGTATGGAGTGGTTATATAACACAGCTCATCTTATAGCTCATTAATCCTGTTCTCAATTGTTGTTACTCTATTGGTGAGATCTTCCAGTGAGTTTTACACTTTGTCTACCAATATTTTCTCTTCTGTCATATCTGTTTGAAGCTATATAATTTCTATTCTCATATCATCTTGAATTTTATTGGCTGTCTTTACCATGTTTCTTTGAGTTCTTTGAACCACTTATACATTTATTCTTTAAAGTCCTTATCAGAGAAGTTATATAGAGGACTGATATTTTTGGTGTGTAGTACTATTATTTTATTTCACTAGGTATTGTAGGGTTCTGCATTGCTTTTTCATTGTGACCTTTTTAATTTTTTAATGCGTTGTGGGAGGAGTCCTTGGCTAAAAAACTATGAGGCCCCAGAGCAAGGTGGCAATCCTGCTTGTCTCTATGTAATTAAATTGATTCCTAAATAACTCTTTTAATTCCAAAATCTGCTGAAGGGCAACAGAGCTGCTGGGTCTCTCCTTTTGCCTCTCTGGGTTATGAACCCTTGCTGAAAATGCAATATTGGCTCTAAGGCCTTACCTGAGTTGCTAGGGAGGTAGCACTAGGTTGAGTGAAAGTATGTCAAGTAGATGGTTCCCTGACCTCAGTGCTGACTGGCTGAGACTAGTTGGCTGGATATCTGTAGCTACACAGAATTGCTGTTTCTACCAGATCAAAGGCCCCATTTAGCTTAGCTGTACTTCCTAATGGCTTTGTTGCACTCTATGATTCATGCCCTGTGAGCTTGGCTATGAGGTTGGTTCCACACAGCTCTCCACAGTTCCAGCTGCACTCCATCTACGCCTCAGTAGCACATTCTAATGTTTGCAACTTGTGGGCTTGGCCAGGCTATGGATCACTGCAGCTCTCCAGATCTCCAGATCTCCAGTCTGCCAAGACAGAGTTAGAACAATATTACGGTGCCACTTACTCCTCATTACCACTTTCTCCAGCAATCTCCCAAGAAGCTTTAATCTGGAGATGGCTGGTGTTTGCTCTCCAGGAGTTGTGTGTATATTGGGGATCTGGGGGTGGGGGGTGGGTTCACACTGAGAGCCTCAATGGGACAAGCTGCGGTCCATATCTCCAGATTCCTCTCAACTGTTCTTATGGCAGGCACTACTGCTGTTTCAATGTTTCTGCCAGATTTTGGGCCACATCCGGAGGTCCTCAGCAGTTACTCCTAGTATGAGCTCAGAAACGACTACTGCTGGGCACAATGGACCATATGAATTGCCGGAGATGGAACCAGGGATCTTCAGCATGCAAGGTAAGTGCCCTACCTGTGCTATAGCTTTAGCCCGTATCCATCATTTTCCTATTTCTCTAAAAGCATAAACATTCTATTAAATCACCTCAAAAGTCCACTTTCCATATTTTATGAAATTGGCAAAAATTCAGATATTATCTTCCCTGTGACAGAAAATATTTACAAATAATTTTAAGTTGTAAAAACTTTCCTTGACAAAACCTTACATAATGTAACAAATGTACAGACATTTAATTGAAGATATTAATTTCTGTAGTCTACAAGCTGACACATACCCATTTAAAATTCATGCCATGACCGATATTTATTTCACCAGTACAAGCTACAATATATAAAAATTTAATTGTGGGTATCAGTTTTCTTCTTTTATCCCTGATGCATACTCATTTATATATAACATCATAGACATATATTTTCACCCATGAAAACTGAAAAACATTAAAGTTAAACTAACATCTATTGCCTTGTTCTATAACTATGCACATAAAAACTGACATCAAATTGTAGAGAAAGGGTAATTTAATGTAAAATTCTTATGACATACCTTAGTTATTAATAAGTGATTAGCCACTTTAGCTAAAATATTTATGCCTATAAACAGATATTATTATGTAACAACAAATGATAAGAAATTCAATGCAACCTCAAAATTAAACTTAACATTATTCTTCTTCTTACTTTTATTATGTGATGAAACTGGGATTAAACTATGTATAAGGCAGTCAAAGTAAGGTTTCTCATGCTGATCCTTGAACAGTTTTTGCTTATTTTTGTAGAGCGAAGTTAATAAAAGTTCATGTTTCAAGAAGTGGTGAATGAGATTCAAAGAAAAATTCTAAATTCAAAATTACATTTTGAATAACAATCTTGTTTTATGAATAGTCTCAATTTTTGATAGAAACACTGATAATAGATGACAGACACACAAAACTATGCATATGATGATAGTGATTTATTGGACAGCGTGCTTATTTATCAAATTATAATTTTTTTATTTTTTAGAGGGCAAGTAAGGGGGTTTTGGACCACCTGCTTCAGTGACCTGGGGTTACTCCTGCCTGTGTGTTCAGAGGTTACTCTTAGCAGTGTAATGAGGACATTATGAACTCATGTTGTATGTAAGCTTGTTCCAAATGAAATCAAATTGTTAAAACTTTGTACTGTCTTTCTAGCTCTAAAAGCTATTGCTCTTATTATTTGATTTATGAATGAAACAAAAAATATTGTGGCTACTACCAAATGTGATCAGGTTATACTCCAGGTTTTATGCTCAGGGATCATTTCTGATGGTTTAGGGGACCATATGTGGTATCATGACAAAGTATCACTTTTTGTGCTTATTATGGGCTAAGCAAGCACCTTAGTTGCTGTTTTATCTCTTCGGTGGAAAAGTTATTGCTTTTAAACAAAGAAAATGAATTCAGGACCAAATGTATAAACGACTGAATTGTATTTAAATTTTCTTTTCTTTTCTTTTTTGGATTTTGAGCACACCCCGTGACATTCAGGGGTTACTCTTGGCTATGCATTCAGAAATCACTCCTGGCTGGCCATATGGGATGCTGGGGGATCAAACTGCCATCTGTCCTAAGTCAGCCACATGCAAGGCAAATGCCCTACCACTGTGCCACTGCTCTAGCCCCATGAAGCTGATCTAAATCTTATATTTCCACAAGTTACAATTATGATCAGATCTACTTTCGTTTTATACCAAGTTGTGCAGTTGCGGAGGAGATCATCAGAGAGAGCATAGTCATTATTGCTATTTATTTTTCTAGGAGAGTAGAGCTGTTTTGCTTGGAAGTTTTAAAAGCAAGGCTTGAGTGAAGTTTATGTGTAAAATCATGTTTTAAAACAAAAAAAAATAATAGTGAAAAATTTTAGGTATATAAAAGAATACATGTTACTATGCCTAAAATTTAAATATTTAAATATTTCAGAAGTCCTTGTAAATACACTGACATTAAAATATTCTTGACTTTTTATCTACATTATTACTTTTCTATTATTTCTGAAGGATTACAATGCGTTCTCTATAATTAAAAATTATCTCAGTTGTTTAATCTAAGTTATTTGAGTTAGTTCGTGATTATTTAATAAAATTACAAAATATTTTCTCTAATACAAATATTCTTTAAACCATTCATATATTTAATCTTAAACATGAGCTGATTTTTTTTCAACTTTGAGTTCTAGATAATAAAATGCTTGGTTTAGATTTTTATCAAAATATTGCTAGAGTTTCTTTATAATTTATTCTATTGCATTTGAATATTACTATAGTGTACTATAAAATAAACCCCAATTCTGTTTTGCAAAATGAACTTTTATTTTCCCAGATAGGCTCATGGGTTTTGTTTCTGACTTTATTTATTTCTTAGTTTATTCTCATGATGCTTATTTTTATGTTTTTAAGGTCATGCCTCATTATCTTAAATTTCATATTTTATAATAGTCGATTTTTCATTTTTATATTGCATTTGTGTGTATGTTTATGTGTGCAGTCCAAATTGTATTTTACTTTTAAGACATTACTAATTTTACTAAAATTAAAATTTTGTCAAAGTTCTCTTAGAAAACCATAACTTAATTACTTCAATTTGCTTATAGCTCTCCATGAGATTACTGCAGTCATTTTAGACCTGAATCTAACCCCTCTCCCAATATATACGTGTGTATTTATACATATGTATGTATGTATTCTGGTATTTGGGTTACATTTGCCAGTGTTCTTAATATATTCCCAACTCTGTTTTCATAGCTCACTCTTGTTGGTGCATAAGGGATTATACCTATTGCTCAGAATTGAAGCCAGAATAGCTGCATGCAAGAAAACTGTTCTTTCTACATTACAATCACTCCTGTACAAAGCATTTACTTTTTGAACATTTTTAATCAGGCATCTGTGACATATAAAATAATTAAGAAAGGGTCCTCTATACATAAGCCCTGAACCACACCTATCACCAGTTTACATTACTAGGACTTCAATACCCTGCCTTTTACTAGACCCCAAACCAACTCAGCTGTTCTCTTCTTGTGTGCCTTTGAGCCTTTGTTGCTACCTCTCAATGTATATTTAAGTCCCACAGATGAGAAAGATAATTCTCAATCTATTCCTTTCTTTCAGACTGATGTCATTTAGCATGATACCATTTAGTTACATTCATTGCTGAAATTTGCATGATCTGTGTTTTCTTAGAGATGCATATATTGTTATGCATATAAATCATAAATTCTTAACATTTATTTGTAGTTATGCATGTGAGTTGTTGCCATATCTTGGCTATTGTGAATGAAATTATTTTTCTTTAAATGAGGTAATGAAAATAGCTGTGCTCATATCCCTCAATATTAATATTTTTATATTTGAGAATTTTTTGTATTCTGAGATGTGGTAATGCTGAGTCACACAGCAGTTCTATTCCTGTTTTTTGAAAGATATCCTAATTGCCTCCCATAAAGACTGAGACAGATAACATTTCCTCACACATTGGGTGAAGGTACTCTTGAACTAAAACTCTGTCAAGATGGTTGCTTCCAAACTTTTTAGTATGTGCCATTCTTAGTAGCACATATATCTCAATGCTGTTTTGATTTGCATTTTCCTAATTACAAGTGAGAATGAGCACTTTGTTTTTTATTTTCCTACTGTCCATTAGTATGTCTTCTTTTGGAAAAAATATTTAAAGCATTTATTTATTGAAGTAAGAATCAGAAATGGTACCTGATATATGGGTAGACTAAAAGAACTAGTAAATATATTAGAATCAAAACCAGCATTGATAGATTTTTGGGGGGAGGATAGAAAGTTTCCTGTAACCAAGATAAACTGAAGCACTTGCACATGCTAGACATGTAATTTACTACTAAGCCATTTTCCTGAACCAGATATTTATGGTTTACAATTTTTTTGTTTTGGGGGCCACACCTGTTGTGTTCAGTGCTTAGTGATTACACCTGCTAGTACTCAAGAATCATTCCTGATGAAGCTTAGGAGACATCTTGTCTTAGACATCAAACCCAAGTCAACCAACAGGTCAGGTAAGTGTCCTATCTGTGTACTATTGCTCTGCATTTTGGCTCAACTATATAATTTAAAAGCTATTGTAAAATATGAAATATTATGAAAAACATGATTTTCTTGCAATCACAAGAAATCATTCAATATTTTTTCTCTTTTTTGTTTGTTTGTTTGCTTGTTTTGGGTCACACCCGGCAGCGCTCTGGGGTTACTCCTGGCTCTATGCTCAGAAATCACTCCTGGCAGGCACAGGGAACCACAATCCTTCTGCATCAGAGGCAAACACCCTACCTTCATGCGATCTCTCCAGCCTCCATCATTCAATAATTTTGAGAGCAGATTCAATCATCTTATTTAAACTTGATAGCAGTCCTTATGAATAGATGGCACATCTCTCTACAAAGTAGGACTAAATAATTAACTTGAGTCATGAAAGAAAGAATTGCAAACAAAAGTATTAATAAAGACTATAAAAATGACCTCTTATTGAGATAGAACATTTTTTGTCTGTTGGGCACTGCCAGAAAATTTGAGCACAAAGATACAAGTCAAAAATGTAAGACATGTCTTTCAGGCAACAATGCTTAAGGGGAAATTTCTTTCTAAATTATATACATTAAGTAATTGTAAATAAAAGTTTTCCAATTTCTGAACTGAGTGTGCAAAAATATGCTAGAGTGAGGAAAATTATTTAGTTTTAAATGTCCTTCTCAAATGTCTAATTATGAGAGTTTTTAAATTATACACTGCAATATTGAATACAATATCTGAGACACAAGATATCTAGAAAATTATCATACAGTGAAATATATTTAACTATCTGGAACAAATGTCTAAAACTGAAAATACAGTTTCTTAATCACTGAATTTAGAACTCTTAAACACTTACAGTTTGAATTTAAGAATAAACATAATATAATTTTGATAAAACTCACAAAGCAAGAGAAGAATCAGATATTTTTGATGTTCTAAGTTGACAAGACCAAGTAATTGTTTCTAGGAAGATGCTTGACATATAACATTTTAATCAATGGTGTGTGAATTGTTGGGAATCATGAGTAGAGTTCTGTTTGTGGAGATAAGAAGTCTACAGATAGTAAGTATGTATAATGTGGTACTGAAAATGAAACTAGTTCAAGTGTAAATAGAAAATTATTCTCAGAATACATATTATTCATGCAAGGCAATAAGTTATATATAAACTGGTGGGAAAAGTAAGATCAATTGTGACTCCTATTTTATATCATGGCAAAAGTAATTATAAATTTTTTATATTATGAAAAAATTTACTGAAAGAAAAATTGATAATCTTACAGGAGGTAAATGGAGTAAGATAAGGTAAGGTAGGAAGCAATGTAATCTAGTCTACTTATGTTCTATTCTAAGAATCACAACAACCTTCTTCAGTGATATGGTCACAGAGAGAATAAAGGAACAAGTGAAATAAGGAAAATATTTTGTAAAATTGTGTCCCTGACTATTTTAACCTATATTAGAAAAAAAAGGTTTCCATTAGTTTAAGTGACAATATGGGAATTCAATCGAGATGAAATGGAAATCATAATAAACAAACACAAACCAAACACACTAGCATTTCTTTTGTCATTGGGTACTCCTCAGCATTATTTTATTACTTTCTCTTTAATTATTTAATTGTTTAATTCTTTATTAATGAAGTAGTTTAAAAATTAATGTTATGCTTGTTCTTTTTTTTTTTTTTTTGGTTTTTTGGGTCACACCCTGTGACGCTCAGGGGTTACTCCTGGCTATGCGCTCAGAAGTTGCTCTTGGCTTCTTGGGGGACCATATGGGACGCCGGGGGATCGAACCACGGTCCGTCCTAGGCTAGCGCAGGCAAGGCAGGCACCTTACCTCCAGCGCCACCGCCCGGCCCCTTTATGCTTGTTATGCTTGTTATGCTTGTTCTTAATTAGTCCTTATCCTAACCAAAGATTAATTCATAATAAAAAATTAAGTCATTTTAGCAAGTCCTCTGTATTTTATTTTATTATAATTTTATTTTGTGGGGTTTGGGGCCACACCTGGAGACACTCAGGGTTACTACTGGCTCTGAGCTCAGAAATCATTTTCTGCAGGCTCTGGGGACCATATAGAATGCATTGTATCAAACTTGGTTCAGTTGCATGCAAAGCAAATGATCTTGTAGTGTGCGATCTATCACTCAGCACATGACCTTACACTGTGCTTTCACTCAGGCCCCTCTCCTTTATTTTAATAAAATTAATGGGCATTAATATTCAAGAAAGTAATAAAATACTTTATAGAGAAATAAATATGCAATAAAATAAAATTTAATTTCCACCTCCAATTTACCAATTCTTTTTATCAGAGAAATGCAAATAAATTATATTTAAACACATAGCATACATAATGTAAATTGCTTTTATTTTAAATTAACAACTTTTTATAAGAGCATTTCCATATTAAAATCTATATATTTGGGGGCCTGAGAGGTGGTGCAAACAGTAGAGCATCTGCCTTGCACGTGTTAAATTAAGACAGATTGGGTTCGATCCCCCAGCATCCCATATGGTTCCCCAAGACAGGAATGTTTCCTTAGTGCATATCCAGGAGTAACCCCTGAGTATTACTGGGTATGACCCAAAAAGCAAAAAAAAAAATCCATATATTTAAACTACTTTTTTTGATTATGTACAAAATTTATTTGAATATTTTGATTTATAATATTGAAAATAATGCCATTAGAATCCTTTATATGCTGGAAAATATTGATTGTTCCAAGATTAATGGAATTATATAGCACTTAGTTTATTTATGTTCAAATTAACATTTAAACTAATATTTCAGTTGATAGCTAAAACAAAGAATCTTATGCATATTAGCTCCTATAGTAAAAATACTTTTTAAAATATTTAAATAAAATATTAAAACATTTAAGATACTTTTTGCTCTATAATAAAATGTAGCAGTTTTGTTAAATTCTACCTCATAATCTTCAGATTTTTATGTTAGGAAGATCATCTGTATGATTATTATATTTGAGAAGTTAAATCATTTGCCTATTAATATTATTTAATGATTTTTCATATTCTGATAAAAACATCTGTAAAAAGCTATTCTTTGTCTCAATATTGCAACTCTATTATTTTCTCCATGTTGCCTTTTCATTATAGAATTTATTTTTACTTCATTCATGTTTTAATTCGTTTTTTATTTTAAAATATTTTATTAAATTGTGACTTTTACTTTATTAGTTATTGATAACTTTTCTTTATGACCTTTTCTTTTAAAGTAAAATTCAATTCATTTTAGTTGTGTACTTTTCTGGCTTTTTCTTCTAAAATGTGCCTAATTATAACTTTTCAAAATGTTTGCATTTTTTCTTGTATTTGATAAATAAAAATATTTTCAAGATGTTGGACCAAGTTGGTGCAAAATGAGCTATGTGAGAGTGCTATTTGCACCAAAAATCATGGCAAAATAAAAGCAAACAACTTTAAAAAAGAAAAAATAACAGTGATGTCTTGCCAGACTCATCTTGTAGAACTAGTAGGAGAAACCAATATACACATCAAAGCACTACAATTGCAGAAAGTGAGGTGTGGATGCAGAAAATTCAGTAAGGCATAAAGCTTTGCTCAGGCAAAGCCATGGAAAAGAATTAAAATAACCTTGAGACTTCACTCACAAAACTTGGCCTGCACAAAATGACTAGGTCACACAAGATTTCAGTACTGGCTTTTTAATTGTGTACAGTTTTAATCTACCAGCTAGCTGGAAAATAGCTTTGAGATTTAGCTGAACAGGAAGCATCCAAACACCAAGTTCTTCCATTTAGAGTCAAGGGGTAGCAGTGGTGGACTGAAAGGAAGCTGACATCCCAGGTAAAACAATGATGCTGCTATTTTTTCTACATCGCCACTTACTGTGCAGATATTTAGCCCTCTCTTGAGAACTGAAAAATGAAGTACCAGATCGGATGCAATATAGGCAAGGAACACATAGTGCATTGAAGAAATTAGATATATCAAAGAGACAACTACTCAAATTTAGAATGATCCAAAACCTGATGAAACAAAAGCTAAATAAGTTTATGACCCCTAGACAAATTTTACAAGAAGTACCAAGAGGTATTGTTGAAAACACAAAGAAACTCTACTTGGTGCTGTTGAGATACTTGTGATAGACATTGTAAAGAGAGTGAATAATAATAATAAATCTTTCTTACATGATAAATTTAAAGCTCACATTTTTTAACTTAGGGCTAAGGTAAACTCAAAGGTTTAAACATAAGTGAATGGCTGTAAATGAAGCATACGAATAATCAAATAGAATATCAAAGGATCAGAACAAAATATAATAAAAAGAAACAAAAACACATTTTAAAAATTACCCAGAATCCATATAAAATATGGAATAACAACCTTTATTTAAATAACTTATCTAATGGTTATGACTCATTCTAAATGCAAAAGGAACGTAGTGATCAGATGGATCAGAAAACTACTGATTACAAGAAAAATATGTGACTAGTTCTGATAAAAAACATGCTCAAACTAACAGTTTGGAAAGCAATATTACCAAGGCAAACAGAACTTGAATACACCTAGGATAATTACACTTAATTGATAAAATGAAATATCGTTTTTATTCTAAGTAGAGTAATTTTTATAATAAAAGTGACAGTAATGAGGAAAGTATATGAATCACTTTCTTCATGTAATTTTAGTAGCTAGTCTAAGGTCATTTATTATATTATGTGTTAGATACTATGATAGATAAAGATTTTTCCTCCTTGGTAATTGGGTAGCAATATGTTTTCAGATTTTTATGACTGCTGACAAAAATATGAATGTGAAAATGATGCAACAAATGCTTTATTATATGTTTACATTGACTTCTTTTGTACCTACAATTAAATATAAATGTATTTATATGTTATCAGAACCATTTTACTGTATTATACTTACTACCAAGGTACCAAAGCTGTCTATGATTCATTGGAAAGTTTCAATCCTTCTTCTTACATGCTAATCTTTAGTGATAAGAAACTAAGAATTTTGGTCAGAGCATAGCACAGTGGGTACAGCTTTTGACTTGTATGCGGCCTACCAGGTTTCAATCCTTGGCATCCCATATGAGCCTGCTAGGAGTGATTTCTGATTACAGAGCCAGGAGTAATACCTAAACACCACCGGATGTGGACAAAAAAAGCAACATAAAAATGAATCCGGGGCCAGAACAGTGGTGCAAGGGGTAAGGCATCTGCCTTGCTCATGCTAGCCTAGGAAGGATCACAGTTCGATCCCCCCCCCACTTGTGTCTCATATGGTCTCCCAAGCCAGAAGTGATTTCTGAGTGCATAGCCTTGAGTTAACCCCTGAGCATCACCAGGATGGCTCAGAAATCAAAAAAAAAAAAAAAAAAAAAAAGAATCTAAGGATTTAGTTTATTTTAAGTGGATATTAAGTATCACCTTGTCTTGTTCTTTATTTGAAACATATTACTTATATCATCTTGTAATTGAGCTACTATTCTGAGTAATTTTGCAACTCTTGGAAGGAGAAACCTTTGGCTTAAAAACAGGGAAACCACACCCCTGAAGTGTTTTGGCATAAAACCAACTCCATGCTCCAGGCCTATTAGTTTTAAATAATAAAAGTAACAACTGCAACAGAATAAACAATATTTGAACCACAATATTAGACAAAAGAATCCAGGCATAAATACTTTTAATTTTTTTAATTTTTATAAATATTTAATATAGGCAAAAGACATAATTATAACTGGTTGTTTGCATAGCAAAACAGGTATCATATATTTACTCAATATTAGAATCAGAGATTTTTTAATATTAAAATGTCTAGTGTTTTGATAATAATACATATGACTAGCACTCCAGGGGCAAAGGAGGGAGATATAGGACACATGCTGGAAACAGGAGTGGAGGGAGGACAACCCTGGTGGTGGGAATGGCCCTGATTGATTGTCACTATGTACCTTAAATATTACTGAGAAAGATTTGTTATGCACTTTGGTCACAATAAAATGAATAAAAAGGGGCCGGAGAGATAGCATGGAGGTAGAGCGTTTGCCTTCCATGCAAAAGGGCCGTGGATCGAATCCAGCATCCCATATGGTCCCCCGAGCATGCCAGGAGTGATTTCTGAGCATAGAGCCAGGAGTAACCTCTGAGCGCTGATGGGTGTGACCGAAAACAAACAAAAATTATTAAAAAATATGATGAAAAAGTCAGTCATTTTTCTATTGTGTGTAATGTGTGTTATTTTGCATATCAATAATGTTTGTAATTGTAAGAAAATTGGTGATTAAAGTGCAGAACACATGATTCAAAGATTGTCTCTTTTTTTTTCTATTCAACATAAGAAAAAAAATTAGAATATGTTCTAAAAGTTGCTTCACAGAGAATTAGAACCCAGGATATAGACTAATAAAAGAATACATATCTGTGTACTCTGAAAAATTAAGAACAGCAACAAATCACAAATGATTATATTAAGTGAAAAGAATAAATTAACATAATTATATATAAAGATATGTAATTTAGTTTAAGTAATATAAATATAATAAATATTATAATTATAAAATAGAGAATAAAATCTGTATTGAAAGATAATAACATTAAGCTTGTCATTTTTGTCAAGTTATATGTAGTAAATCTAATAATATACTCTCATGAACCTGCATATTTGGAGTAGATTTATGAAAGAAAAAACACATATAGTTATAAATTTGTTTGAAGTAATAACATTGCTATATATGAATAAATAACTAAGAACTTACTTTGGAGCAAACCCATAACATTTTATAAGAAATAATTTAATGAAAATATTTTTAACAGTACAAAGTAACAGGCATATAAAAATTGCAATATTTGACTGGGAAGGTAGTACAGAATATAGGACATTTGCCTTGTTTACAACTGACATGGGGTAGAATCCCAGTATCACATATGGTCCTCCAAGTCTGCCAAGAGTAATTTCTGAGCTGCACTCAGAATAATCCCTGAGCATCACAGAATTTGCTCTCCCAAAATAGCAATATATAAGTAGTTCAACATGCACATGGGCAATTTAATTTTGAATTTTTCTGTTTACTCATTCGTATGTAGTATGTATTACATACCCAGTATTGTTTTATTTTGTCGTGTTTTGGGAGTACACCCAGCAATGCTCAGTGTCTGCTCCTACTCTGTACTAAAGAATCACTCCTGGACGTCCTCCAGGAACCATATGGAATACAAGGGAGCAAACATATGTCAGCCACATGCAAAGAAAAAATATATATGACTGGAGTGAAAGCACAGCTGCATGCAGGTGACCCAAGTTCAATCCCCACAGCTTCATAATTTTTCCCAGACTCTGCCATAAGTAATTTCTGAGAGCTGCTAGTTGTGACCCAAAAACAAAGAATCAAAAATATAAACAAGATGTCCAAAATGCAAATGAAATTTATATTTTTGTGTGATTTCATATGCTAATAGTCATAATGCAATGGTTATGACTAATATAACTACATAATACATCTCTGGTAACATTTTAATAATTCAGTGGGTGTATCTGATGTCTTTTTATCTATTTCTATTGAACAAACTATTATTAAGTATAACAGCAAACCTGCGAATTATTACTTAATTGACTTCAGGGTTATTGTTTGGCTACATCTGGAGTGCTTATTATTGGCTCTGTAACAGGGTACATTCCCAGTAGTATGGTTCAAATGACTATATGTGATAACAGGGATTTAATTTCCCAGCAAGCCATATGCATGGCAAGTACCTAAACCTCTATACAGATCATGATAACTTTAGATTTGTTAATGTTATATAATTGCAATTTTGAATTTGTAGGTTTGCATTTGTCATTTTCTCCTATACACCATTGTCTGTAATCACCATTAAACTGTTTTAATGAATTCAATAGAAAGTTTTAATGTGTTATTTTGATATTGTCTTTGTTTTGAACAATTTTCATAATACTCTTCAGATCTGCATGGTATTACAATTGTTATATTTTATTTTATAATTAATGTTGAATTTATTTTACATTATTCCTATCTCATATGTCCATTAGCACTTTTTACTTCAGTCTCTTCCATTCTAAATAATTAAATATTTGTGTCACTCTTTACTTATAGTAGTTGTGTTGACATATAAGTTACTTAAACACCTGTCATTTATTCACTATAATAACTAAAAAATAACCAGACATCTAGATGAACAGTAAAATTAATAGATTTAATTAAATGTTTCATCAACTAAAATAGAGAATATAATTTAAGTAATACTAAGATGGAACTAATATCTACAAATTAGTCATATTAATTTTAAATATCAATATTTTTAAATATTTTCTTTAAAAATTGAGATTTGTGAAATATAGTTAACAATTTCTAGAGACCATTATGACCTCATGAATCAGAAAATTACAAATAGGTACATATAATCTGCTCCAATCCAATAGAAATTAGATGCCAGAGGTTTGACCAAGAACCATAAACTGAGCAGTGTACCTAATTGTCTTCAGAATTAAAAGATTTACCACCTTTTCTTTCCCTCTTCTTTCCCTGATTAAACTGTATTTGATATTTAATGGGAAATGGATATTAGCCAGTCTTATTTATCAGTTACATATAATTTTAGAGATAAGAGAAAAATTGAAAGAAAATATTTAAGCTCATTTAAAAAGCTACAATCAAATATAAAAATATTAAACTTTTAATTTTATTAAATTATATACTTCATTACATTTGTTTCTATATTTGTGAATGTTCTCTTCTTAAATTGCTCTAGCCATGACATGTTATTTGATTCAACTGATCTTTAATTATAAGAGTTGTATAGTGATTTTTATTTAACCATTTAACTTAATATTTGGTATTAGATTAAACTGGACACTTTATAATTTTGTTTATTTAGATGCTTGATCGGTACGTATTCCATTCTGGTGAAGCCGGTTATCTTTGGCATATTATTTTATCTACAGGGCATCTCAATGGCATCTCTGGGTCTGGATTCAGTTCTTGGAGACACTGAGTGGGCCAGAATTTAAAAAAAGTTCTGTATAGATACAATAATAACAATTGCGTATCTTCTATCTAGGTTCTTGCAGTACATCTAACAATTTAATATTGCATTAATAAAAAAAATCCTATTTTCTGAAATACTTCTTTGTTTTTTTCTTTTTTACTTTTTTTAAATTATTTTTAGAGGATTGGGGAAGGGGAGAGAAGGGAAAGGAGAGAGGATGGAGAGGGGGGAGAGGTGAGGAGTGAGGGGAGAGGGGTGAGGAGAAAGGGGAGAGGAGAGAGGATGGGGGAAGAGGTAAGGGGAGAGGAGAGAGGAGAGGGGAGAGAAGAGAGGGAGGGGAGAGGGGAGAGGAGAGAGGGAAGAGGAGAGAGGGGAGAGGAGAGGGGAGGGGAGAGGTGGGGAGAGGGGAGAGGAGAGAGGATGGGAGAAGGGAGAAAGGAGAGGGGAGAGGAGAGAGGGGAGAGGGGAGAAAGGAGAGGGGAGGGGAGAGAGGAGAGAGAAAAGGGGAGGGGGAGAGGAGGGGAGAGGAGAGAGGAGAAGGGAGAGAGAAGAGGAAAGAGGGGGGAGAGGAGAGAGGAGAAGGGAGAGAGAAGAGAAAAGAGGGGAGAGAGGAGAGGAGAGAGGGGAGAGGATGGGAGAGGGGAAAGGATGGGAGAGGGGAAAGGAGGGAGGAGAGGAGAGGGAAGAGAGAAGAGGAGAGAGGGGAGAGAGGAGAGGAAACAGGGGAGAGGGGAGAGGATGAGAGAGGGGAAAGGAGGGAGGAGAGGAGAGGGGAGAGAAAAGAGGAGAAAGGAGAGAGAGGAGAGGAGAGAGGGGAGAGGATTCTGAAATACTTCTATTCCTGATTTCATCTACATTGGATCCATAACCTAGCAAAGAGGCCCATGATTGCAGATAAACCACCAAGGTCTTGATAGAAAGTATACCAGCTGCATTCTCTGCTCATGTATAATAGCATGTTTTTCTGTCTTCTTTGCTGTTTCTCTTCCAATTTCATCTTTTATTTCACTAAAATGTATATATATATATAATTCTTCCCCAAAAAACTCTGAAATAATGTCACTAGGATATAATCATGTTATATATTTCTCTCTTATCTATAAAAGATGATAGAAAACGCATGTACATGGGTTGGGAGAAATCACATTGTGAAAGTAATCCTATATCTTGGCCCTTAATAGCTTATTCTTGGTCCCGTGATCAGGGTTCTTTTTTGGTAGTGCGAAGAAGGTACATAGTAACAAAGGGATTAACCTTGGCAAGCGTCTTAATTTCTATATAATCTATCTTCCCTTAGAATAAATATTAAATCCTAATAGCTTTCTTTTGGGGGCAGCGTTTGGGTCAAACCCGGTAGCACTCAGGGGTTACTCCTGGCTCTACGCTCAGAAATCACTCCTGGCAGGCTTCGGGGACCACATGGGATGCCGGGATTCGAACCACTGTCCTTCTGCATGCAAGCAAACTCCTTACCCTCCATGTTATCTCTCCGGCCTCGGCCCCTAATTGCTCATTTTTTACTTTAATTAGTAAGAAAACAAATTTGAAGGAATATATTGATTAGATTGATTGTAATCAAGTTTCCAGTTATATTCGCAAAGATTCTAATTTGTGTCACTTTGCATGTTGTAGCAAGCAAACTTTATGTGCTAAAATTATGCGACAAATACAACATATTTATTATTTTAATTTATTAAAACTCTGGTTTAATTAACTTTGTTGCAGTAAATGAGATCATTTTGAAGATTATAGACAAATATGAAGATGTCTTGTGGAGGAACAGACAGAAAATAAGAAAAACACTAAAGGATGTTTATGATCTTTTGACATTGTTTTTACTTTACTAGAACAATGTGAGATGCACTGAATTAGTCTAGTTAAATCTGAGGCAGACGTCTTTTCAGTTCTCTCAGTTGCCTTGGAAACAAAACTTCTCACGATAATGACAGCAGCTGTGTGAAAATAAAATATAGGTAATTAAGATTGAACAGAAAGAAATAGTTACTCTGAAAACTTTCAAGGGGAGAAATTAGAAAATAATGGTAAATAAATTTTAAAAAATATAGGCAACTGATTAAAACTTTGATTGGTTGATAAAATCAGTAGCTCAGACAGTATTTAGCAATGCTTATTAATTGCGGGCTCAACTCCTGTTAGAATTAAAGTAATAAACTAACATTAGCTCTGTGCTTATTCAGTGATACTGGCCCTTGGTGCAATAAAATAGAAAATATAGTAAACAGGTTCTCTAATGATAGATTCCATATAAAATTACAGAACAATTTCCTGACACTATATTTTTAAGTTTAAAAAACACTAAATCTACTTTCATAGTTTTTGACTCACAGTATGTTAATGTTCAACTTTAACCTATTTCTACAGACAAAATATTAAGTACTAAATGAAGTTCAGTAATATCTAGACTAGTCATTATGATATGGTAGGACATGTCATGAAAAATTACCACAGTGAGAAAATTTATCTCCCAATCCAAAGCTCAAACTTTCCTCTAAACCTCAGTGTAGATTGTGGTGGAGATTTTTTAAATCTCATTAACTATTAATATTAAAATATATATTGAGCAGTAAATATTAAATACCAGCCAACACAATAGACTTTAAGATATATTTACATACCAAAAAATGTTTATTTAAGTAGTGTATGAGAACGTTAGAACTATGAATATTTAACTCAACATTATATGACATCCTAACATAAACTTGGGTTTCCAACAACATATGATATAATAGGAGATTATTTCTACCCTGAAAATACATATTTATTCATCAAAGGAGAAAGCAGAGGTCAGGAATAAAGAACAGTTGAAGTGAAAATGAGGTGTAAGTATCGTAGATTTTTAGTTTTTTTGTTGTTGTATTGTTATTTATTTTCTCTGTGTATACTAAATCAAGATTATTTTGTGGTTTTTACAATATCTTGTTTTATATATCTTTAAACTTATTTAAACACAAGGATTACAAACATTTTGGATGTGGGTTTCAGTCATAAAAATATACAACCCTCTTTACCAGTGCAAACTTTCCCTATCACCTTTACCTTCCAACCTATCAACTTCCAACCCTACCCCCTGCCTATTTCTCTCACTCACTACCAATTATTTTATATTTTTGTGATGAGAAAAAAAGCTGTAAAGAATCTATGAGCAAGGGGTATTTCTTTTAGATTTTGATAGGATTTTATAACCAAAATGGCATATATGCTTGACATTTTGATATATATAGATATAACTATGTATATATGTGAAAAATATATTTGAGGTAAGGAGCAGAGTAGAAGAGAGAAGTGATATCCATTTAGGAATCTCTTTGGATATTAAATCGAAAACAGTGAAAAATACATATGAAAATATGTATTTTAATATACAGAAATAATATCTAATCTCTAAAATAAAATATTAATCTTTTTTTAGTAATTGTTTTTAAATATAATAATTTTTTATATTGTATTTTATATACTTACATTTATTTTATATGCCAAGAGAATAATTATTAGATATTTTTATAAATTATTTAAAATTTAATTGTTTAGGGAAATAATTTAGTCAATGTATCTATGACTTAAAATTCATTGAAAATTTTCCAGTAGAATATTTTAAATAGAAATGTAATATTTTGAGTTTTAAATAAAACACTTTTTAAATTATTCATATTTTGTTTCTTCAAAATATACCAATAGCTAGAGAATCTCACCTTGACTGATACTTGTTTTGTTGATAATGACATCAGCACATAAAAGTACTCTATGCATAATCTCATTCCATAGAAAGAACGGCATTCTACCTTGATTTTCATTTTTGTTACCTTTGGGCCTAAAATTAAAATCTGTTGAACTGCAGTTATTCCACTCCACATAGGATAATTAACTTTTTATAGCATTTCTATACATTTAATTTTTGCCAAAATTAGTTTACTTTTCAATTTTATAACCAATATCACATTTTGGGGGTGTCTAGGATTCTCCTTAATGAATTCATCTATGTATAATTCATTAGCATTCACTTAGAAGCTGCAGCTCTGAAAAGATTCTAGGAAAGATAATTACTAGAATTGAAAGATGACTTTGGAATTTTTTTCCATATTAGGAAATACACTTTACATTAAAAACACATCAAATATTCATGATACCATATTAAAAACATTATTATTATTCATTGGACAAATATATAGAGTTGAGTCCCTCTGAATGGTACAATAGTCAAATACCCATGATTTAACACTAACCCATTTGACATCATGTTGCAGCTAACTATTTCACTTTATAAAGTGATCTTGTAAATGATTTTGCTGATTAGTGTTTTAAAGACTATAAAAGGAAATTAGGGAATAATATAGGAAAAAGATGAATGGCCTCATTACAATCTGTTTTGCAGAAGCTGCATCCACTAAAATGCACAGTAGCTACAATTAGTTTAGTGAATAGGCAATGCATCTTGAATTTCTTACCTCACTAGAATGTTCTGTCAGTTCATGTTTTGCTGGAAGAACATTATCTATTAATGATTTTGAGGCATTGTTCAGTTTTTAACAAGAGAAATCAGCAATTTCAAAATACATTTAAGTTTTACTTAAAATACTAACATGATTAAATAAGGGATAACATGATTTTGTGACTTTTATACCAGTTTCATAAGAAAGTATTTTATTTATTCTATAAATATTCATTTTGCCCTAAAATTACCATTTTTCCAATGTTTTTATTAAAATGGCTATTTTATAATTGTATTTATTTGTAACAATTACAAAATATTGCTAATTGTACTGCTAAATGAGATAATAGTTACAATAACAAACCCATGACAAAAATATTCTAATATATATAATTTTATATACATATAATTATATATATTGTATATAATTTTAAAGTGAATTCTCTCCCTATCATGCGTGCATACCATATTACTGTGAAGACTTACTCAATATATCTTTGGTCTAATGGAATTTCCTTTTTCTGAATGACTTGCTTTTAAGATAGAATTTTGACTTAAAAATTTAAGCTATAATTTTCAAACCAGGAAATGAGTGAATATTCAATGGTATAGATATTACTATACTTTTCTTTAATATAATTTTTATTTTGATCATAGTGGCTTACATATTGTTGACAATAATATTTTAGGTACATATTTACATAAAATCAGGGGAGATTCCCATCACAAAATTGTCCTCCCTACACCTCCGTTTTTTGTTTTTCCTCCCATTTCTTCTTCCCTCACCCCCAGGGTGGCTAGAATATGTGGTCCCCTCTGTATCTAACCTACTTGCACCTGTTTGGTCTTGACGCCTCCCTTATTTCCCCCTCTAACTGGAGGCAGGACTAGCTATTTCAAGTTGCGTGGTTTTGCCTGAAAAAGAGAAAAGTAATAAACTGGGGTAAGAGTCTAATACCCCGAAAATGGGCAGAATCCTTCTAGAGGCTCTCATCATCGATTTGGGAGATGAAGGAGAAAGAGAAGGTGAAACACTCCACCAGTACCAAAAGAAGTGTCAAATATCCAGTGAGGACTCCAGCTATATCGATAAGCACCACAAAAAGCAAACAAAAAACAAAACAAAACAAACAAAAAATGAACAAAACAAACAAACAAACAAACAAACAAAAAACACGCCATGGTCTTGAAATAAGAAACATGGCATAGCACATAACGAAAGAAAAGAAAGGGAGAGAAAAAATAAGTATAACTGGGGACAACAATTTCAATAATCACACCCAAACAGAGAAATCGACCAAAATAGATAGGTAAATAATAATAATAATAATAATAAATGAAGGTAAAATATATAAAAATAACCAAGGTTTTGTGCTTTTTGTATTTTTGTTTTTTCCCTCCTGCCCTAGCACAGTAAATATTGGGGTCATTCGAAAAGGAATTCACTTGGCCTAAGAAATATGGGGTTTCTCCGTCCTTCGAGTATACTGTCATGGGATCAACTCTAGGCTTTGCTCAGGATCATTTACTCTCCCGGTGGTGTTTTTGTGGTGTTTGGAAGACTTCTGCTCTGTCCAGGGTGATACAATCAGAGCTCTGTGTTTAGAGGTCTCAGTATCTGCACAGATCCTGAGATGGGATTTATGATGAAGTCAGTCTTTGTGGTTCTAGAGGTTCTGTTCTCTCAGTGTCATTTTAATCCATCTTCTGTGGTTGGTGATCTTGGTCTTTGCACTGAGCCTAGGATGGCACCTAGGATAGTGTCTTTCTTTGTGCTTCCAGAAGCCCCATTCCGTTACAATTGTCTCTTCAGGACCTTTGGGACTGGGGATCATGATTATTGTGCAGGTCATAGTTCAAACCCTAAACTAGGGCTTTTTTATTGGTCCCAAGATGTATACAGTCTGGTCGTGGTTCTATCAGCCAGTCATCTGTAAGTCGCGATCTTGGCTTTTGGACCTACCAAAGGATGCCAAGTCTTCTGGTTTTGTCTTGTCGTTAGCTGGTAGGGTAGGCTAATCTGCTCTAAGGTCAAGTTGTTCACATTTTCCTCTTTGTCAGGATATCATGTTAGAGCTGGCCCTTGTTGTTGACCCCGCAGTATTAAGGCTGTCCTGGATGGGATTTGTTTCCTGCAGCTGTTGTGAAGAACTGTGCCGTTTCTATGTCTGGGATCCAGGGTTCAAGGCTGGATGAATCATATCTAATCATCTGAGGTCTACGTTGATTCCACATGACATATTTTCCAGGTAGAAGATATCCCTGTATTGTAAACAACTATGAGGTCCTATCTCTAGTAGATAAGAGCTCTTTTTTATCTGTAAGATTTCCCCTTTATTTAGTGTGCCTTTGCAGGGAGAAATGGTGCTACATTATATTGTCAGTGTATTTGGGGGTGGACAGAGGGAATAACAGAAACAGGTCACATACCCAAAAACGATAAAAAAAAAAGGAATAAAAATGTATGTGCTCACAAATGTATATGTAGGACAGACATTTAAAAAAATAAATTAAAAAAATCAATAAAAGAAAAAGAAATAAAATGAGTTAGCTAAGTTTTTAAAGGACCAACGTGGTGCAAAAGACTACCTTACATTTGGGGGAAAGCAGGTAAAGAGGTGGTGTATTACAGGTCTTATGCCTATGTTGGAAGTACAGTTTTTCCCATTGTATTTTGGGTTTTTCTTGTGGTGTGTGGGTTCCCAGGCATCTTTCTATCACACCCCCTGACCTTCTTCAGATTGGTAAAAATTTGCGTCAGGGAGGTATTGGAAGAGTTCTTGCATTGGGGATACTTTTGGACCTACGTCCGGTTTCAAGAAACAGTCCACGTTAGGGGGAGTTGATAGGGAGGGCTGCGCAGCATGAGTCCACAGGGGAGTTGGCTGTCTTTTCTTGCAGGAGACTAGGTGTGGGTTTGACTGGGTGTCCCCTCTCCTGGGTGCTGGGTACTGGTTCGTTGGGTAGGAGGTCGATCTTGATGCCTAATAGATTAAGGACTGAGGGTGAAGAGTTTTAATATGGTGGGAGATCTGGATGGGATTGAGGGGTGAAGGGATAGTTGGATTTCCGGAGGGGAGAAAGGGGAAGGTATATGAGAGGGGTATGAAGGGAGAGAAAAGAGAAAATACCTTAGAAAGAAAGGGAGAAGAGAAAGGGATAAAAAGTAAAGAGAAGAATAGAAAAGAGAAAATGAAGGAAAAAAAGAAAAGAAGAAAGTAGTGAGAAGAGAGGAAAGAATAGGAAGGGAATGCTGGTTTGGTTGAATGTGTTCGATGAATAGAGCCTGTAGTTTAAGTCTGTACATCGCAGTTACTGCTTCTGTGGTCTGACTGGTCACGTGCTTCAATTCCTAAAAGAAGGTATAACCTAGAGATAAAGTGTATGTTAAAGATTTTTCTCGCGGCCATCTTGTAGTGCAAGCAAGGTATGGTATCTCGTGTGGTATCCTGAGTTGCCATCTTAGTTTGTCCGCCCTTTGTATCCAAGGGTGCCTGTGGACAGAGAAGCTGAGAGTTTATTTAAAATATAGTACGATAAAGGCATTAAAACATAGTGTTATGGTATGTTTTCATTGCAGTCACTGATTTCCCGTGGTGTTATATACTTGTGTTTCTGTATACGATCTCTAAGGGATTATGTGGGCCTTTGTTGTAGAAGTCTGATTATATACCTGTTCTCTCTATGCTGCTATTTTTGTTGTTGCTGTTTTCTTTGTGGTATAATGTGTAGTCAAGAGTTTGCGTTGTTCCTTTTTCATGTATTTTGGACACTGCTCCCAAGTATATGTTGACTATTACAGTGTTTGGAGTTTCTACCCTGTTAAACCCTGTTATTTGATTGTTAGGTATTAGTTGTGTATAAAATATATGTTCAAAGTGCTTCAGAATAGTGGTACCATTCTGTGTTTATCTTTTGTCTTCTGACTTACTTCATTTAACATAACATGATCTAGGTCCATCCACATTGCTGCAAAGTCTGTGATTGTATCATTTCTGACTGCCATGTAATATTCCATTGTGTATATGTACCACATCTTAATGATCCATTCATCCGTTGTTGGACATCGAGGTTGGTTCCAAGATTTGGCTATTATACTGAGTGCTGCAATAAATAGTGGGGTCCATACGTATTTTGGAATGAATATCCTTCCAACTTGGGGGTATATGCCTAGGAGAGCAATTGCTGGGTCAAATGGCAGCTCAATTCTGAGTTCTTTGAGCACTCTCCAGAATTTTCTCCATAGGTATTGGACTAGGGGGCATTCCCACCAGCAGTGGATGAGAGTTCCTTTCATACCGCATCCCCGCCAACAAAGGTTGTTTCCATTATTTTTTATGTGAGCCATCCTCACTGGTGTAAGGTGGTATCTCATTGTTGTCTTGATTTGGATCTCCCTGATGATGAGTGAAGGTGAGCATGTTTTCATGTGTTTGTTGGCCATCCTTCTGTCTTCCTCAGAGAAGTGTCTATTCATTTCATCTTCCCATTTTTTTATGGCTTTATTTGGTTTTGGGGGGCTCAGCTTTCTGAGTGCTTTGTATGTTCTAGATATCAGCCCTTTATTTGATATGTCGAGTGAAAAGATTTTTTTCCCATTCTGTTAACTGTCTTCTTGTGTTAAGTAGGGTGTCTTTTGCCATGCAGAAGCTTTTTAGTTTGATGTAGTCCCATTTGTTTATATTTGATGCTAACGTTCTTGCCATTGGTGCTCCATTCTCAAAGACCTTTTTGATATATACGTCTTTGAGTGTTCTGCCTATTTTATTCTCGATAAACTTTATAGATTCAGGTCTGATTTCAAGGTCTTTGATACATTTTGAGTTGACTTTTGTATAAGGGGTGAGGTATGGGTCAATCTTCACTTTCATACATGTAGTTTTCCAGTTGTACCAACACCATTTGTTGAATAGACTTCCTTTGTTCCATTTCAGGTTCTTGCCTCTTTTATCAAATATTAGTTGGCTGTATATCTTGGGGTTTATGTCTGGGAATTCTGTTCTGACCCACTGGTCTGAGGTCCTGTCTCTGTTCCAGTACCAGCTGTTTTGATTACTATGGCTTTATAGTATAGTTTCAAGTTAGGTAAGGAGATGTCTCCCAGCTTTTTGTTTTTCAGTATGTGTTTGGCTATCCTGGGTCTTTTGTGGTTCCAGATAAATTTTGTGATTGATTGTTCTATTTCTTTAAAGAACGGTGTCTGGATTTCGATAGGGATTGCATTAAATCTATATAGTAGTTTGGGTAGGATAGTCATTTTGACTATGTTAATTCTACCTATCCATGAGCATGGGATGTTCTTCCATTTCTTTAGATTGTCTTCAATTTCTTTCTGAAGCATTTTGAAGTTTCCCTGGTATAGGTCTTTCACTTCCCTTGTAAGGTTGATTCCTAGGTACCTGATATTTTTGATACTATTTTAAATGGTATTGTATTTTTAATCTCTCTCTCCTCGACTTCGTTGTTTGTATATAGAAATGCTACTGTCTTTTGTGTATTGACTTTGTATCCAGCCACTTTGCTGTATTGGTTAATTGTTTCTAGGAGTTTTACTGTGGACTCTTTAGGATTTCGATGTATATCATCATATCATCTGCAAATAGAGATAGTTTGTGTTCCTCTTTCCCAATTTGGATTCCTTTGATTCCCTTCTCTTGTCAGATTGCTATTGCTAGGACTTCTAAGGTTATATTGAATAATAGTGGAGAGAGTGGACAGCCTTGCCTAGTTCCTGACCTTAGTGGGAATGCTTCTAGTTTCTCGCCATTAAGTATAATGTTGGCTGTAGGCTTTTCATAGATAGCTGTAACTATCTTGAGGAAGGTTCCTTCTAACCCTATTTTGCTGAGTGTCTTTAACATGAAAGGGTGTTGGATTTTGTGAAACGCCTTCTCTGCAGCGATTGATATGATCATGTGTTTTTTGTTTTTCTTGTTGTTGATGTGATATATAATGTTGATTGATTTGCGTATGTTGAAACAACCTTGCATTCCTGGTATAAATCCCACTTGGTCATGATGTATGATCTTTTTGATGAAGTGCTGGATTCGGTTTGCTAAGATTTTGTTGAGTATCTTTGCATCTATGTTCATTAGTGAGATTGGTCTGTAGTTTTCTTTCTTGGTGGTATCTTTGCCATCTTTGGGAATGAGTGTGATATTTGCCTCATAGAAGGAGTTAGGGAGGATTCCTGTTTTTTCTATGGTTTGGAAGAGCCTATGGTAAAGTGGTAGTAAATCTTCTCGGAATGTTTGGTAGAATTCACCTGTAAATCCATCTGGGCCTGGGCTTTTGTTCTTAGGGAGTTTTTTAATTACATCTTTAATTTCCTCTGAGGTGATTGGTCTGTTTAGGCTTTCTAGTTCTTCCTTCTCCAGTCTTGGAAGAGGGTTTTTCTCCAAGAATCTGTCGATTTCTCCTGGGCTCTCTATCCTAGCTGAGTATAGTTGTTCATAATATGATCTTATGATATGTTGTATTTTTTGGGGTTCTATTTTAATCTCTCCCCTTTCATTTGTGATCCTACTGATTTGGGTGTTTTCCCTCTTCTTTTTGGTGAGTTTTGCCAATGGTTTGTCTATCTTGTTTATTTTTTCAAAAAACCAACTCCAGGTCTCATTGATTTTTTTTTATTGTTTTCTTAGTTTCTATGTTGTTTATTTCTGCTCTGGTTTTTATTATTTCTTGCCTTCTGGTCGTGGTTGGATTTCTCTGCTGCTGTTGTTCCAATTCTTTGAGGTGATCTTTTAAACTGTTGGTTTTGTTATTTTCCTGTTTCTTGACATAGGCCTATATTGCTATGAGTTTCCCCCTAATTACTGCTTTTGCTATGTCCCACAAATTTTGACATGTTGTCACTTCATTGTCATTTGTCTCAAGAAATCTTTTTTATTTCTTCCTTGAGTTGTTCTTTGATCCAGCGTTGTTGAGCAGCATGTTGTTTAATCTCCAGGTATTAGTTTTTCTCCATTGCTTCTTCTTGGCGTCAATTTTGACCTCTGTTGCATAGTGATCTGAAAGGGTACTTCTAATGATCTTTACCTTTGTGGTCTTATATAGGTTGGCTTTGTATCCTAAGACATGGTCTATTCTGGAGAAGGTTCCATGTGAGCTTGAGAAGAATGTGTATTCTGCTTTCTGGGGATGGAGGGCTCTATATAAATCTATTAGCCCCAAATCTTCTAATTTTTCATTTAGAGCTCTTATTTCTTTGCTATTTTTCTGTTTGGTGGATCTGTACAGTGGTGAAAGTGGAGTATTGAGGTCCCCTACTATTATCACATTTCCCTTCATGTGTTTCTCCAGGTTTATGAGCAGTTGCCTCACATATTTTGCTGACTCTACATTAGGTGCATAGATATTGACCAGGGTTAGTGTTTCTTGATCCAATGTTCCCCTGATCAGTAAGTAGTGACCCTCTTTGTCTCTGATCACTTTCTTGAGGTTGAAATCAATTTGGTCTTATATAAGAATGGCTGTCCCTGCCCTTTTTTGTTTTCTATTGGCCTCAATAATTACTTTCCATCCTTTTATTCTAAGCCTATGCTTATCCTGTAGCTGTAGGTGTGTTTCTTGCAGACATCAGAAGTCCAGTTTATTTTTCCTAATCCAGTTCTCTACTATGCGTCTTTTAATTGGAGAGTTTAGGCCATTAACATTTAGGGAGATTATTGAGAGAGAGGACTGTTGTGCAGTTGTGTTGTGTAGGGTGGCTTTTATTACAATCGGGAGTTTAGATTGTGTAATTCATCTCTGAGTAGGTCGTTTAGGATTGGTTTTGTTTGCACAAATAGCTCTAGTTCGGTCTTGTTTGAAAATGTTTTTAGTCTATCCTCCCATATGAATGATAGTTTTGCTGGGTATTGGACTCTAGATTGGAAGTTTCTTTCATTCAGTCATTTAAATATGTCATTCCACTGTCTTCTTGCTTGAATTATTTCGACTGGGAGATCTGCTTTGATTCTTATGTCCCTACCTTTGTACTTGAGGTTTTTGTCTCTCTTATTGCCTTAAGAAGTTCCTCTTTCTCTTTGTTTTTTGCCATTTGAATTACTATATGTCTTGGTGTCGGTTTATTAGGGTATATTTTAATAGGGACTCTCTTGATTTCCTGGATTTGCCCTGAAGTTTCATTCCAAAGGGTGGGGAAGTTCTCTGCTATTATCTCTCTGACTACTTGTTCTTCCCCTTTCCCTATTTCCTCCCCTTCTGGTATACCCATGATTCTTAGATTGTTTCTTTTGTCCTTGTTCATTAGGTACTGGACTTTTCCTTCCAGTGCTTTGCCTTTTATTTCTTTGTTGGTTTCTTGGTCATTTTTTGTTTGCAGTTTCCTTCAAGTTCTTCAATGTGTTTCTCCAACTCTGTGTTTCTGCTAGTAAGGCTTGTTACTTTGTCTGTTAATTCCTTCACTTCTTTTTGTATGGACTCTCTCATGCTCTTTAACATTTCTTCTTTAATTTGGCTGGTTTGTTTCTCCATAGATATCTTATACTCGGTAGCTAAGGTTTCTCTCATTTCTTTTATTAATTCTTGCGTTTCCTACCTCATTGCTGCTTTTAGGTCACCTTCCCACAGATCTGTGCGTTTTGGCGAACTTGGAAACTTGTTAGGGTTTGTCTCCATATCTTCAGATCTTAGGGTTCTCTCTGATTTACCCATATTTCTTTGTGTTTATTGGTGTGCTTTGAAGTGCTGTTCCTTCCAATTTCAACCTGTTTTGATCCCCTGTAATGTGGGAATGGGTACCCTCCCTGCGGGTGGATCTAGTGGTGCTGTTGGGTGGGCTTGCTGCGGTTTGGCTCCTCCTGTGCTCTTTCTGTGGCCTGATTCGTTGCTTTGCCCTATTGTTGTCAGCTAGTGCTGGGAGGCAGGAGACACCCGATGGGGGCGCGGGGTGCGTTTGAGCGGTTGGTGTGGGTGGGCGGAGCTTCCCTACCTTCCCGGGGGCAAGAGAAACCCAGCAGGAGCAGGGCGGCCATTCGCGAGGTTGGCGTGGGTGGGCGGAGCTTCCCTACCTTCCCGGGGGCAAGAGAAACCCAGCAGGAGCAGGGCGGCCGTTCGCGCGGTCGGCGTGTGTGGGCCAATATTACTATACTTTTTACTTGAAATTCCTTTCTTTATTTTACAGCTTTACATTATTATGTTTATGTAACTGTCCCATTTTACCAGAACTCCAATGACATCTTATCATAAAGAAGATGAATGTTGCTCATTCAACCTGTCCCTCTTAATTTATAATAATAACTATAGTTTTCTATTAAAATAGGAATCAGTTAAATTCTTTATTTCCAAATTGTTTTTGTAATTGATACCCCATACATGAGGGAGATCATCTATTAATTTCCTATCATTGTCATACTTCACTTAGCATAATAACCTCAAAGTTTATGTAGCATATTTCAAAAAGGCACAAGTTTATCTTTTTAATGGCATAGTGATAGTTCTTATCCAAACATTAGTTAATGGGAATTTAGGTTAGTCCAATCAATATATTGACTATTTTCATAGTGCTGATATAAATATAAGTGTTCTTATATCCTTTTGAATTAATGTTAGTGATGGCTTGAATTATATTTTTCAGCCACTAGTGTCCAGATAGCATTAATATTTGTTTCTATAATGAATATATAAAAGAGAAATTATGTATCTCTAGTTGTTTTGAGTACTTATTTACTCAACACTTTCTACTGCCTCAGGGAAGAAAACCCTCATCATTCTATCCATATATTCAACTGAACATTATTTTATACAGATATGACTTTTTGTCTTTATACTCTTGTTTAAAAATGTGTCATACCAATAAAAAACATTAATTTAACTGTGAATTTTTTTGTAAATTTTTAAAATTTACATTTTGAACATTCTTCCTTAAATTAATTCTATAATGTTATAGATTTCTTCAATCTTTTTATCTGCAAGAAAGTTACTGTTTATAAAATCAGCTATAGTTGGGGTACTATTTAGACATCCAGAAGATGAAGACACATTTCAATGAATATTTTAGATTACAAAATTAGTTTATTAATTTCTTTAATTAACTATATTTCCCTTAAGGTGGACTTTAATGTGCTTAATTATTGGAGACTAAAAATGAGTCTGAATATAATACTCCTTTTTATTAGTGTGAAACTATATTGAACTCTCTTAAAAACTACATTATTTTTTAAATTTTATTAAAGATAAATAATTTTATTATTCATAAAGAAGTCATCTGATATTTTTTTCTAAATTATCAAAAATAGTATCAATAGTCATACATTATACATACATGTAGTGAATGCACACCCTATTTAGACTCTCTTCACTGAGATCTGATGAAAAATGATAAATGAGGAGTGATCCAAACCCCATATTACATGTCCCAACCCCTATGGATTAAACAAAAAGCCCAAAAGAAAGATAAAATATTTTGTGTTAGGTATGGAGAAGTTTTTAAAATATAGTGTCAGAGGACTGATTTTAGATGATATGGAATGAATTTGTATAATTCTCTGTGTTATAGTCAACTAGCATTACTGAATTTATTTTAGAATAAATACCTATTATGAGGCCCATATTTAAAGCTTTAAATAGTTTAACTCCTAAGTTTTTCAGTTATAATATATTTGCATGAAGTTTTCTGTGTCTAGTCTTTTTAGTGTAATTATACTTTTCTTAAATTTATTTAGAACTTATCTTTGCTAGTACACAAAAGTCCAATTATTTTTGTCATCAATCTTGTTGAACTTGATTTTTATAATAATAATTTTTATTTTGATCAAAGTAGAGTACAAGTCTTTCACAGTAATATTTTAGGTACATATTGACAATGAATCAGGGGAATTTCCACCACCAAAGCTGTTCTCCCTACACCCTCCTTCCCAGCTTGCATCCCACATCCCCTTCTCTTACCCCCTCCCCAGGCTGCTAGTATAAGTGGTCCCCTCTGTATCTACCTTGTTGTAGATTGGGTCTCAATTCTATTGTCATTGGCTTAGGGTTTGGTGCTTAAGTCTGATCATTTTTATTACTACTTAGTGATCATACAACTGTTTGGTCTTGGTACCCTCCATTATTTCTCCTTCAATTTGAAAGTCGGAGCAGGATGGTTCAAGCTATGTGGTTCTGTTTGAAAAAAAAAAAAGTAAAATGGGGTAAAAATCAAACAAGCAAAAAATGGGTGGAGTCCTTGAGGCTATAAATATTAATTTGAGAGAAGAAAGGGAAAAAGAAAGAGAAACACAAAAATAAATACAGAAAGAAAAATCAAACAAAAAAATCCAAAAATTACCACAGCAATAAATACAACTACTACACAATAACCACGGTCCTGAAATAGAAACAGAACAAAGCACAAAATATAAAAACAATAGCAACAACAATAAAAAGCCCCCTCCCAAATTATTTTGTGCTGCTTCTTTTTTTTTTTCCTGCATAGGCACAGTAAATATTGGAGAAATTAGAAAGGGAATTGTGTGAATTCCCTTGGCCTAAGAGAAACAGGGTTTCTCCGCCCTTGAAATATTCTGTCATGGGAATAACTACCGACTCCATATATGTTCATTTACTCTCCCCTAGGTCCTTTTTGTGGTGTATGGAAAACTTCTGTTCAGATAAAATCAGACCTCTCTATCTAGAGATCTTGGTATCTGCACAGGTCAAAGAATGGAGTCTATGATGAAGTCTTTCTTTACGGTTCTAGAAGTTCTGTTCCATCAGTCTTCTGTAGTTGGTTTTTGGAGTGATCCTAGGATGAAGCCTAGGATAGAGTCTTTCATTGTGTTTCCAGAAGACCTGTTCAGTTGCAGTTGTCTCATCCAGACCTCTGGAATTAGAGATCTTGCTTGTTGTACAGATAGTAGTCCAAAGCCTAGACTAAGACTTTTTTATTGGTCCCAGGATAAGTTCTGCCCCATCATGGTTGTCATAGTCAATCTTCTGTAGATAGTGATCTTGGCTATTACACAGATCAAAGGATGATAAGTCTCCTGATTTCATCATATTGTTAGATGCTGAGATAAGACAACCTGCTCTTAAATCAAGTTGTTGCCATTTTCTCATTGTCAGGATATCATATCAAAACTGGCACATGTTGGTGTTAGAGAAATATTAAGAATGTCCCAGAGGGAGTTTGGTTCCTGGAGCTGTTGTGGAGAACTGTGTCGGTTATGTGAGTGGGATCTAGGATCTGGATCTAGGGTTCTGGGTTGGACAGTCGCTTTCTAAATAACTTGGTGCCTAAGACGGGTCCACATGGCATATGATCAAGGTGGAGGTGCCCCTGTATTGTAAAAAAGTGTAAGTTCTTATCCCTATTAGATCAGAGCTTGTTTCTATACCTAACATTTCCTTTTTTAGTATGCCTTTGCAGGAACTACATTATATTGCTGGTGCATTTGGGGGTGGAAATGTCAGGCTCCATCATCTCTGTGCTCTGATTTTGACCTGAGCAATTACCCCAGGCAAGACTTTTTATTGTAGGTTTTTGTACCAAGCAGAACCAAAAGAGGTGAAGTTAAGGAGAAGAAAACAGAAACAAGACCAAAAATTACATGCACTTTTAAGCTCTGGGACCTTCTAAGCAATGATGCCTTTGCCATAGGTGTTTTCTTTTTTTTTAAATTTATTTTTGTTTGTTTTTTTATTATTTATTTAGTTTTTTAGTTATTTAAAAGTAAGAAAATTTTAATAAATAAGAAATGCCCCCCAAACAAAAGTTTAGAATCAATGATTTCAAGTAGACTTAACTAAAGAATTCTTCTTAAAATGAATGAATGTGACTGCAATCATATTGGAATGGAAGTTAAAAATCATAAACTTATATGCTCTGTGGCCTCCATAAGCATGGAATCCCTGTGATCTATTGTGACCTCAGTGGCTAGTGATGTCACCGATGTCTATAGAAACAGGGCCTGCGTGTTCATTTGCCGTAGGCAAGCGGCATGCCCACTTGTGTTTCAAAATGGAGACTTTTGATTCCCCCATATTCCCCTGACCCAGTCCCCAGGGAAAATGCCCAAGTCGGGTCTCTGTGCCTGAAACTACTTTTGGGGATGTTTATTTATGTTCTGTGGTTCACTGTGGTGAGAAAAGTCATTATGTGTTACCAGGTAAGGATGTAGGGTGAGTTCCTGGGGATTTCATGGTAGGACACTGTATCAGAAGGAAACAATTGAGACACACTGAGACTGGGGCATCTGAAGCCAGGATAGCACATTAATCCTCTAGCTGAGCAGAGTGCCAAGAGTAGGGGTTCAAGGAAGCCTATTAGGTCAAGTTCAGAGACTATTTGGGTTCTGTGATGGGGTCTTAGGTGAATTACCACATGCAGAGCTGTTGGAGAACTGGAGTCTCAGCCCTGCATAACAAGTCACAGACCCACATAGGGGGCCACTCACACAGTGGTTCCTTGGGCGACTGCTCAGGACAGTGAAGACGAGTTTCTGAGAGCCATTCAGCAGAGGTGACCAGGGCTCTCCCTAAAGCAGTCCATGGATCAAGGGCCTTATTCTAGGAGTTTCCTTGGCAGAGCTAGCTGGTAGCATGGTCGTGGGCCTAGTCAGGAAAATGAGACAGTTATAGTCTGTGTCAATGATTCCGGAAGAAAACTTACTCTGTCTTGCTGTGCTCCTTACCCGAGGCTTCTCTGAAGTGCCGAGAGTCCCCACCTCACTCTTTTCTTTTCAGCTTTGGAGGGCAAGGTGGAGAAGACGCCCCTTATTGAGAGGCGAGGAGCCAGGAGGACCTTCCTCTCCCTGTCATAGGTGTTTTCTTCCTGGCTCTTGAGACACCTGTGATTCTTATGTTGTTCCTGTGGCTCTTATCCCAAAGATCTATTGTCTGTCATATTATTTTGAGAATTTTTTCTATCTTCTGTTAATTTATTTAAGGCTCTTTTCCAACTTGTTCTGCTGGATGGAGGTGTTATACAACTCATCTTCCAGCTCAATGAGTATATTCTCAGTAGCTGTTAATCTGCTGATGAGGCCTTCCAGTGAGTTTTTCATTTCACCTACCAAGTTTTACAGTCCTGATATTTCTGTTTAAAGTTTTCTCATTTCTACTCTCATACCTATTGTGTTTTATTGGCTGTTTATTATGTGTGTTCCATAGTTTCTTTTAGTTTTTTGAACATCCTCCACATTTCCTCTCCATAGTTCTTATCAAAGATGCTACATAGAGGGCCAGAGTGATAGCACAGTGGTAGGATATTTGTCTTGCATGTGTCCAACAGAGGAAGAACATTGACTCAATTCCCGACATCCCACATGGTCCCCTGACCCTGCCAGGAGCGATTTCTGAGTGTATAGCCCAGAGTTACCCCTGAGTGCTGCTGGGTGTGGCCCAAACAACAACAACAACAACAACAAATGATGCTACATAGGTAACTGATGATAGTTGGATCCTCAGACTACCATCCTTATTCACTATGTGTGCTGGGGCTCTGTGTTGCTTTTCATTGTGATTTTGTAATGTGGTAATTATATATTTTATGTGTAGTGTTTGGACTTCTTGACTAGAAGCAATGTGATACTACATTGTAAAGCAGAGTAGCCACACTCTTCTTTAGGCTCCCTCAACTAAGTTCACAAAATCAAAATCTACTAACTTTTACTAAAGATTTTGGTTTCTAGCCTGCCTTTCTCAAAAGCATGGGTTTTTCTGGGCGCACGAACCTTTCAAAATGCCAGCTGAATGTGAACACCTACCAGAAGTTCTTACACTTTAAGATCTCCGAGGAAGGGGTGCTGGGGACTGATAGAAAGAAGGATGCCCATAAGCAGAGTGGTTACTCTAATTCACTGCACTGCTAACTTTCTCCTAGTGGACATCTCATAGCCTGCCTTCACAGCCTATATGGCCAGATCACAGGGATTTCAGCTTTGCTTCTGCTGTAGTCCCTAATAGGTAATTTCCATGTTTCAGAAGTTCAGCCACACAGAATAACTTGTGTTGCACTCCCCAACTTGTATCCCCACCAAAAAAACAAGTCAGTGCGCCACCACTGACAAACTCCTGACTCTGGTATTACTGCATGTAGCCACTTCCAACACTGTCATTAATGCCTATTGAAGCCACCACTGACTTTTTATCTTTGAGAATGTCCCTAGGAACTTAATTATTGATTTGATAATGAGCCATTGCTTGTCTTCAGGTGTGCAGAGGAGTCTTCCACATCTCGGAGCTCTGAGATTCAATGGTTTTATGCTCCAGGATACTTGCAGGATCCTCAGAATATCGGGACTCCTCTGCTCTTCTGCTCAAAATCTGGGTAACACCTTGTCAAAAAATACAAATATTATTACTGAAGAGCTAATGGAAATCAAAGATTGCTGTCATAATTTTTGTTTGTTTCTGAAATCTAAATAAGATATTTTTTTAGAAGATAAAACATCTTCACTGATACTAGGTTTAAGACTGTTATGGGTCATTAAAGTAAAGAAACAGAGTGTTGAAATGTTTTTATTATAAAATATAATAAAACCATGTCCTTAGGTTAAGGAGCATTTTAAGCTTTTAAGTGTAAAGGCCAGTGAATATTAGGATACTCAGACCTTGCAGATTCAGTCATAAGTTAGGGGCCTCTGGGCTATTACTTCCAGGAATTGAACCTGGGAAGGACACAGGCTAGGCATGTTAGTAACCAAACTCTAAAGTGTAAAAGATAGAATAGACTGTAGAAAAAAATTCAGTGTGAAATAGCACACCATGACCTGAAATTTTCTTTCTTTTTTTTTTTTTTTTTTTGTTTTTGGGCCACACCGGGCGTTGCTCAGTGGTTATTCCTGGCTGTCTGCTCAGAAATAACTCCTGGCAGGCACAGGGGACCATATGGGACACCGGGATTCTAACCAACCACCTTTGGTCCTGGATCGGCTGCTTGCAAGGCAAATGCCGCTGTGCTATCTCTCCGGGCCCGACCTGAAATTTTCTTAAACAGAAAGCATTATCAAAGAAAACATAAGTGTGTACAATCACTGGAACTATGACATTTATTTAGGTCCTTTTTTACAATTTCCTTTTAATTTTTTGCTAATTAACTTTAAAATAGTAAATCCCGAAATTGTCTTTCATAATCCCTTCATATTTTTTAACATAATTTTTATTTTAATTGTAGTGGCTTACATATCATTCACAGTAATATTCCAGGTACATATTTACATTGATTCAGGGGAATTCTCACCACCGAATTGTCCTCCCACAACCGCTCCCATCCCCCTCTGTGTCTAGTTAATTACTTAGTGGGCTTATAACTGTTTGGTCTTGGTGCCTCCATTATTGCCCCCTCTAGTTGGGAGGCGGGGCTAGAAAGATCAAGTTATGTGGGCTTGTTTGAGGAAGGGAAAGGTAATATAATGGGGTAAAAATCGACTACACCGACTATGAGCGGAGTCATTCTAGAGGCTCTCGTCCTTGGTTTGAGAGATGAGGGGGAAAAGAAGAAGGTGAAACACCACAGCAGTTCAAAAAGAGGAATCAAATAAGATATTCAGTGAGCACTGCAGCCATAAAAATATGCACCACATAGTTGCCATGGTCTTGAGATAGGAAATATGACAAGGTTCAAGGAGGAAGAAGAGAAAAGAAGAAAGAAAAAGTAAATATATAATTAAAAAATGGACAACTACTTCAATATTTACCCCAAAACAAAGAATTCGATCAAAACTAGATAAAAAAAAATAAAAAAATTTAAAAAAAGGATTATTTAGTGTTTTTTGTCTCTCCCCCGCCCCCGCAAAGGCACAGTAAATGTTGGGGTTATTTGAAACGGGAATCCCCTTGGCCTAAGAGATACAGGGTTTCCCTACCCTTGGAATATATTGTCCTGGAATTATCTATAGACTCCTTTCACGTTCATTTACTCTCCCCTTGGTGTTTTTGTGCCATATGGAAGACTTCTGCTTCAATCTGGATGATAAAGACAGACCCCTTAATCTAGGGGTCTCAGTCTGTGCACAGGTCATGGAGTGGAACTTATGATGATGACTTTCTTTGTGATTTTAGAAGTTCTGTTTCCTCGATTTCATTTTAATCTGTCTTTTGTGGTTAGTGGTCTTGGCCCTTGTGCTGAAGCTCGGATGGAGTCTGGGATATTGTCATTCGTTATAATTCCAGAAGACCCATTCAGTTGCAATTGCCTCAGTCAGGACTCTGGCATTGGAGGTCATGTTTGTTATCCCTTCATATTTTATAATCCTTTATATTTCATAATCCCTTCATATTTTAAAAAATATTACGTCTTTCAAGTAAAAGTACAATCTACTTTGTTTCTGAGATATTTAAAACAAAGAGACAGATACGATTTACCAAGCATCAACTATGGTTTACTTCATCAATGTTTCGAATATTGCCTATTCTGCTTTACCTGCACTGAAATGATTAAGGGTTCAGACAATACGGGAAACTCTAACTGGCTTATGTTACAGAGCCTCAGTCAAATAATAATGTATGAGGGAAGCTGACCTGGAACAGCACAGTATCTTGATCCTTGAATCTATGCTTAAATAATTCATGCAAACAGGTATTTTAAAAGCTACAGGAAGAAATTGAAGGAAGATTGCACCCAGTTGTAAATAAAATCACAGGAGATCCTGTGTCGAAAGGTGCAGGAACAGTAATGCCTTTGCTTCCCATCCTTTTCTGATTTCTGGATCCTACCTTTTTCTTTATTCCAGATCCCAGCTCCACACTTCTCCCAAATAACTAGGTCTGAGGTCATGAGCATAGTGGACTGCTTTCATGATTGTTTTGGTAATTGAAAAACTCAAGCTTGCCTGTAGGAATGGCATTACTATCTTGAAAGTTATATAAATACCATGGAATTAGCTAGAGTTCTCTCAGCAGTCACTGAGACTTGACCAGCATCTGTCTCCAATTTATGACAAAATAGGAGAACCGGATAGAGTGCCAAAAACTACTGGTGTCCTTGCTTTTAACCATCAATTACGACTAGTTGTTTGACTTGGGGAATTCATTGACCAGGGCTCAGTGACCACTGTTTACCTATGTGTCCTATCTCAAGACTCTCTTGGCCTTACAGACATTGCCACCTAACTCCCAACATTATTTTTAACAGGCTTATTTAATATATATATTTACTTGATCTATAAATAAATATCATCGTTATTATATTTATTCACATTTATTTAATATAAGTAAATATTTATATATTTAGTATTTAGTGTATAAAATATATTTATTTATATTTAATTTATATTTATTAAATACATAATATATATTAAATATATAAGAATATATAAAATATAATAGGATACAACATATCATTACAGTCATATTTTTATATTTAATTATTAATTATTATAATTAATATAATTATTATGTTATAATATGGTATGATATAATATAATGTAACATAACATAACATAACATAACAACATAACATAACAACATAACATAACATAACATAACATAAAATAACATAACATAAAACATAACATAACATAACATAACATAACATAACATAACATAACAAACATAACATAACATAACATAAAACATAATAACATACTTTTGTTTTGTTTTATGTCATACACAGCAGTACTCAGGGGTTACTCCTGGCTCTGTACTCAGAAATCACTCCTGGCTGGCTCCAGGTGACAATATGGGATCCCAGAATTTGAACCACCATTCATCCTGGAACAGCTGCATACAGGGCAAACACACTACAGCTGTGTTATCTCTAAGTCCCCATATATAATATATTTATCTTCTGATGGAAAACTCGGTATTTTCGAACATCTCTTCTTGACTGCTTTCTTTCATTCTTTCCCATGAAAGATGTTTTTATGAGCAATACATTTTCTTTTTTTTTTTTTTTTTTTTGGGTTTTTGGGCCACACCCGGTAACGCTCAGGGGTTACTCCTGGCTATGTGCTCAGAAGTTGCTCCTGGCTTGGGGGACCATATGGGACACCGGGGGATCGAACCGCAGTCCGTCCAAGGCTAGCGCAGGCAAGGCAGGCACCTTACCTTCAGCGCCACCGCCCGGCCCCGAGCAATACATTTTCAGTCATGGTTCATTATTTTGGGAATTGGAGAATACAAAACAAGGTAGACTTTAGAGATAAGCTGAATCTTATGTAGAAATCCTTTATGATGAGTTGCCATTCTATGAATTACTTTAGTATTCATCTGTTAAGAATAAAAACTTGGATGATAAAAGTCTATTATTCATCCAAAGCCAATGTACAGTGGGTAAAGCTCTTTTCTTACATAATGACAGACTGTGTTTGGTCCTTGGCACTTCATATAGTCTCCCAAGCCCATCAAGAGTGATCCCTGAGTACAGAACCAGGAATAAGCCTTGAGCATTTTACTGGCCCCCAAACAAAACAAACTTTTTCAGCTATTTTTTTGTGCTTCCTTCTTAATCTTCAGAAAACTATTTTCTGTTAGGTTCATGATCTCTCAGTTACCCTTCAAAAACTGACCCACAGAAAATAGTAGTTGAGAACAAAGTTCTAAACCTAAATTACTCCTGGTCTGTGGAAATCCTATTTACCAAAAAATGTGTCTATGTCCAAAAAATAAAGTAAAAAATAAAATAAAAGTTGTATTCAATAGTTGAAAACAGAAAACTTTTCTGTTTTAATATGGTTGAAAATATCAAGAGTGGTCCCCTTTTCCTTTCTTACACTATGGAAAGGCATTGGCCTTAATCAGAAATCTATATTTTTAGTCATATTGGAAGTGTGCTTAAAGGTATCATCTTCAGAGTGAATTTATTAACCTCTGGTCTCCCAAAAGTCTATGACCCACAACCCCAAAAAGTGCGCTTTTCTGTTGTATTTCTTTTCTTCTTTTTTAAAAAAATAATTTTATTATGACCAAAGTGAATTACAAATCTTTCACAATAATATTTTAGGTACATAGTGATATAGAATCAGGGGCATTCCCACCACCATTGTTGTCCTCTCTCCACCACTGTTCCCAGCATGCATCCCATATCCCCCTCATCTGCTCTCCAGACTGCCAGTATAAGTGGTCACCTCTGTATCTAGCTTGTTGTAGATTGGGTATCTATTCTGTTGTCGTTGGCTTTAGATTTGGTGTTTAACTCTGATCATTTTTTTTTATTTATACTCAATGTTGATATGACTGTTTGGTCTTGGTACCATCCATTATTTCCCCCTTGATTTATGATGCAGAACAAGATGATTCTGTTTTAAGGAGAAATAAAGGGGTGCAAAAATCAAACAAACAAAACATTGGAGGAGTTCATCTAGAGGTTATAAATATCAATTTAAGAGAAGAAAGAGAATAAGGAATAAAAACATAACAAAAATTAAAAAACTAACAAACAAAACAAAGACAAAAAAAACCAAGAAAATAAACAAAAAAACTACAGTGACAAAAAATCAAACAAAAATAAATCAATGGGGTCCGAAGAGATAGCATGGAGGTAAGGCATTTGCCTTGCATGCAGAAGGACAGTGATTCGAATCCCGGCATCCCTTATAGTCCTCCAAATCTGCCAGGAGAAATTGCTGAACTCATCATGAGGAATTACCCTTGAAACATACTGTCATGGGAATAACTAAAGGCTCCATATATGCTCTTTTTACTCCCCCAGTTCTTTTCATGGATGATAAAATCAGGCCTCTGTAACTAGAGATGTTGGTATCTGCACAGTTTGTAGGATGAAGCTTAGGATAGAGTCTTTCTTTACAGTTCTAGAAGTTCTATTTCATCACTGTTATTTTAATCAGTCTTCTGTGATTGGTGGTTTTAGTTTTGCACCAATCCTAGGATGAAGCCCAGGATAGAGTCTTTCATTATGTTCCCAGTTCTGCTCAGTTTCAGTTGTCTCAGTCAGACCTTTGGAATTAAAGATCTCAGTTGTTATACAGATCGTAGGCCAAAGCCTAGGCTAGGGTCTTTTTTTATTGGTCCCAGGATAAGTTCTGCCCAGTCATGGTTGTCACAGTCAGTCTTCTGTACCCCCAAATGCACCAGTAATATATAACATAGCACTATTTCTTTTTGCAAAAGCACACTATAAAAGGGGAAATTTTACGTATAGAAACAATCTCTTATCTACTAAAGATAATAACTCAGACATTTTACAATACAGGGGCACTTCTCTTCCTGAACATATGTCATGAGGACCCAACTTAGACTCCATGTGATTAGACAGTGACGGTCCAATCCCGAACCCTAGATCTCAGACATAGAATCAACACAGTTCTCCGCAAAAGCTCCAGAAATTGAACTCCTTCTGGAACATTCTTTATACTGCTCTGACACTAAAATGTGCCAGTTTTGATATGACATCCTGACAGGAGGGAATAGCAACAACTTGATCAAAGAGCAGGATGCCTTATATTATCACCTAAGGATAGGATTAACTCAAAAAATAAGTCATCCCGGCCCGGAGAGATAGCACAGCGGTGTTTGCCTTGCAAGCAGCCAATCCAGGACCTAAGGTGGTTGGTTCGAATCCCGGTGTCCCATATGATCCCCTGTGCCTGCCAGAAGCTATTTCTGAGCAGACAGCCAGGAGTAACCCCTGAGCACTGCCGGGTGTGGCCCAAAAACCAAAAAACCCAAACAAACAAAAAAAAAACAAACAAAAACAAAAACAAAAACAAAAGGTCCTCCTTTAATCTGTGGAAAATTCCGTTGTATTTCTTATAGCAATGACTTCTTGAAGTCACTTTAGAGTTCATCATCGTCTCAGCTCTCTATCTCTTAAAAACATCTACAAAAACAAAACATTTTTTTTGTTTGTTTTTGGACCTCACCCAGCGACACTCAGGGATTACTCCTGGCTATATGCTCAGAAAGCGCTCCTGACTTGGTGGACTACATGGGATGCAGGAGGATGGAACCACTTTCTGTCCTAGGTAATCTGCATGCAAGGCAATAGGTCCTTACCTACTGCCAAGACATCTTTCTGGCCCCGACAACAACACATTCTTAATTTAACATAGCAAGACTTATTTGTCTCAGGAGTTGTTAATCTTTGAGCAGCAAACACCTGAAATGGGTTCAGAAACATTTCTTTAAGAAATTATAGTAGCTCCTTTTAAAAATGCATGCTTACCTATTGAAAGATTCTATTAATGAAGGTATATCTTATTAAATTATATATTTTATTAGCTTAAAATAAATCTTATTAAATTTACATGTAAAGTAATACACGTTTATTGGTTTAAATGTTAATTTGATGAAGAGAATAGTACTATTTAATTCAAAACATACTATTATATAATTTTTATTTATTATTCAAACTCAATTAGAAATTGTGTTATCAGTTTAAATGTATGAAAGCTTATTGTATAATTTTTATACAATTTTATGAAAACACATACTTGTTTCTTTTTGTTCCTTAAACATGAATAAGGAAAAAAATGTAAAATCAAACAGCAAATAAGTCAATGAAAGTATTGTAAAATACAACATAAAATGAAATTACGAAATAAAACTGACAGTGCAGATAGAAGGACTTGCATTTCTTCATGCTAGTACAAAGGCGTAAGGTCACATATGTAACTGACTCACTGGATAAATCAACTCCCATTTAAAAAAAAAGATTTTCTTTAACTTAAGAGGTTTATTTCCTTGCCACAATAAATGGTTTGGGGATTATCTAATGCTTTGGATTATCTGCACCATTAGTGAGGATAATAAAGAACTGACTGCATTTTGCATTGAAATAGCATGGTCTATTATGCACATGAATAGTCTGAGAATAAATCATTGCAAAGTCTCTTTTGCTGCATTCATGTTTAGTGGTTTAATAACTGCAAAATAGTTCATGAGATTTTCAGTATTTTTAACTGATTATATAGTCATCAATCAATTATTATTTTCCAAAGTATATCATTAATTATACTGAGCAAATATATAGACAATTAGATTTTAATTTATAATTTAAAACAATCTTTTTATATGTTTTGGTTTCCCTGTACTGACTTTTTTTTTTACAAAGAACTAGTTCTCTTCTTTGCCCTGTATTCATTTTGAATAACCCCTAAAGAAATTACAAAATATAATATTTTTTCAGATGCTGTGTATCAAATATTTTAAAGAAAACCAGTATCAGTTACCCAAGTTTAAAGGAGTCATAGATTGGCAGGAATTTATTTTTTTAGATATTTCAAGCATCTCTGCTTATGAAAATTATAAAACCTTAAGAGAGATTTACTCTAGCCTAAACATTACCACATGCTGAAACAAATATATTCCCATTAAACTTATGATAAAGATAAAATTCCATTGTGTTTCTCTCCAAAACTATCTTTGTTATTTTTTCATGGTCTACAAATCATGTTGGTACTGAAGAAATAGCATTCTTCATTCACTAAATCAGGCGTGCATTTGCAATGGCATTTTATGCAGAATGCCTGGCATAGATCATATTAGTTTTTCTAATTTTAAAGGTTATACAATAAATGTATGGTTAATGTTTCTTTTAAAGAAAATAAGACCCATACTAAGAAATCCTGAATTGTAATAGTAATTCTTACATTTAGCAATAGAGTAAATTTTAACTATAAGTAACTTGTGGTGTTTATATTTATATTTTGACATGAAATAAAATTAATTACTATATTACTAAGGAGATTTTCTTTATTGTGTTTGGGTAAAATTGATCTGTATACCAAAATTAATATATCTTTCTATTCAAGTTTTTGTAGCTGTTTTTTCATTATGCAAATTGTTATAATAATTAGGGCCACATTTTGAACTGGAAAAATAAAATCTCTTCTCGTAGGAGTTCTAGTGGCTAGAACAATGAATGATTCTGCTTCTTCACCACAGAGTGATGAGTGCAGTTAGATAAATAACTACATTTGGAACTATCATAACAAAGTGAATACATGAGGGAAGTAGAAAGCCTGTCTAGTGTACAGTCAGATGGGATGAGATAGAGGGAGATTCAGAGCATTGTTGATGGGAATGTTGCACTGGTGAAGGGGGGTGTTCTTTACATGACTGAAACCCAACTACAATCATATTTGTAATCTAGTTATTTAAATAAAGATATTAATAAAAATGCTTTAGTTAGAGGCAAGCCTTGAATGAGATGGTAGATAGCAAGTGGAGGTCATACAGACTATTTTTAATGTCATTTAGGAACCAAAAGTCTTTCATTACTTTAATTCTCTAAGTTAATTCTACTCAATTGTATTGCCTAAATCTTAAAATAAATCACTGCTATGAAGATATTTTAGACCAATCATTAAAATTGTAGCTTTATAATATTTCTAACTTAATTTAAGTAATCTGGTGTAAAGTTATTCTTAATATAATTGTTTCAGACATTCAATGCCAATTCTATCACTAGTGTGACCTTCATCATTGTCCCAGGTTTTACACCAATCTTCCAAACTGTTCATTAGCGGGAAAAAATAATTTATTTTATATTGCTTGTTCCATTATATAGCTAATGGAATTATTGAAAATACTTTAATAGAATAAAATTAGTGACAAAATTTTTTCCTATTTTATTTAAAATAAAGATTTATTCATGATTACATCAAGTAATCTAATGAAATGAAGCTATGTCTCCTTCAATATATCTATGAAAAGAAGATATGTTCTTATGAATGACATGTGTTTATGAAAAGATAAGATCTTTTTCCATTTCTTTTTATATGGGAAGAACCTTATATGGGGGGACATTGGTGATGGGAAAGTTGTACTGGTGAAAGGGGTGTGCATTTTATGGCCGAAACACAATTACAAACTTGTTTGTAACCATGGTGCTTAAATAGAGAAATTATTTTTAAAAATAAAATTAATAGTATCCCAAAATAATATATTCTCTTTTTGAAGCTTTTTTTTTTTACATCTATCCCTGTACATTTTAATAGTAGGCAAGCTGTATGAGCATGAAAATTTAGATCAGCAATGGCTAATCTCACAAAATACTTTTGCCCCTACCGGGAACTAGAAACAAAAAAACTATTAGATTCAGCCTATCTAAAAATGAGATTTTAGTTTAATAACATCAAGTTTAATGAAATTATTTAATATGAATGCAACTAATAACTCAAATTCTTTGAATTGATGGATGGTCTCATTGTATACCTAAATATGAGCCTCTTATCTCTAGTACTTTTTGACAGAAAGGAATGCAGAAGTTAGTGTATTGAGTTTGGACTGTAAAAGAGAACGCTTTTTGGCTGTCTTATTATTGTCACAGTTGCAATGCTGAGAGAAGACAGCATCTGCTTTTTGATAATCGCATCAGTTCAGTCTTCCTACTACACAGGTACCAGAGATAATGACTTTGAAATTCTAGAATAGAATTCCTGATAGACAGAGGGCCTTGACATCAATCTGGAAAATCATCAAATACTTCTTATATTTGCCACATAATTAGAACAGAAAATAAAATAATGGAATGGGGTTATTAAATACACTCCAGGAAACAAATACTGTAATAAAAACTAAGTGCCTGAAAAATAAGTGTTATTATTTATGAATATATAGATTTTAAAACCCATGTACCAGAGTAATTTATCACAACAGTATGAAAAGTAAATCCTTAAAAAACAATAAACATCTAAAAAGCTATTTTCTTTCCCAATAAAGAATATCAGCAACGCCTTTTTGATTTGAGATCCCTAGTAATACTTTTTACAAAAAAAAAGCTCATTCAGAAATTTAAATTTAAATTCTTAGAGAAACTAAATTACCTTATATGACAATTGCTTTAATAACAGTAAGTTTGTATTAGTATCCTTAACTCTTATGGCTGTTTTACTTCTTTAGTATTTAAAAATATGTGTGATTGGCGGCAACAAAGAGAGTAAAGCAAATAAGTACAACAATTAAGATATTTGCCTTAAATGTGACCAATGAGGGTTCAATGAATGATGGGTCTAACCCAGTTTCCCATATGGACACAGTGGATAATCAGAAAAAATTCCTGAAATAAGCAATGAACATTGTCAGGTGTGGCAAAGACAAACAAAAAACCAAGCAAAAAAAATGTGTGATAATTCTATAATATTTTTGTAAATGTGTTTGTTATCATTCTGTTCACTAAAAATATATTATTGAATCCAATTGATTGTTTTAAAATGTGAAGTAAATACTATTTTTAACTTTATTTATTGATTCATTGATTGATTGATTGATTGATTTCTGGGCCACACCCCACAGCTCTCAGGGTCACCCCTGGCTTTGCACTCAGAAATTGCCCCTGACAAGGTTGGTGCAATAACACAGCTGTAAGGAGTTTGCTTTGCAAGGGGCTAACACAGGATGGACCCCAGTTCAAATCCCAGCATCTCATATGGTCCTCCAGCCTGCCAGGAGTGACTTCTGAGCACAGAGCCAGGAATAACTCCTGAGCGTTGCCAGTTGTGACCCCAAAACAAAACAAAACAAAAAACCAAACAAAAAAGAAATCGCCCCTGGCAGGCTGGGGCACCATATGGGATACTGAAAATCGAACTGGGTCCCTCCTGGATCGGCCCGCATGCAAGGCAAACACTCTACCGCTATGCTATCTCTCCAGCCTCTCAAGTAAATAATATTTTATTTGTATTTTTAAATATTAATGAGAGGATAAAATAGTCAAAAATTATCTAAATGAAAAAATACACATTACCTCAAACTCTGCTCTGAGTAATAATTTAGTGATGGCTTTGAATTCTGTATGTAATAAATCTGGGAAATAATTCAGTAACCCAAAGGCCATTAATTGTGCAAAGGTATAGCTTTGCTCCTACTACATCTAGGATTAATAATCTACTACATTATTTAGTAAATCTGAAATAGAAAAAATATAGCTGTACCAACTCTCATGACACATCATATTACATTTTCACAGAGTATATTAAATAAAATAACTATTCAAATTTTATCTCAATGTTTCTCTTAGTGAAATAAGATATGCAGTAAACAAATTTTTGTGCTCCAAAAGCTAGAGAAGTATCAATGTCAAGGATTAAATGGAAATCGAAAAATCAAAGAGAAAAATAAAAAAAGGGAAAAAGAAAAAAAAAGAAATTTTAATTTGTTGAAAAATTTGAACAACTGAGAAATGTTTATGGCATCATTTTATTAAGAATAGTGCAAACCATAGCGTCAAAAGGCAAAGAGAGAGTAAAATGCCTGTCCATCACATAGTCAAGGGATGAAGGAAACTGAGCAAAATGTTGGCAGGGAAAATGTATGGTACAGGATGGTATATATTCTATTATAAAAACTCAATCATGAACTTTTGTTTAACTATGTTACTTAAATAAATTAATTATTAAAATAAATTCTCTTGGGCTGGAGCAGTGGTGCTTGCCTTTCACACGGCTGATCCAGGATGGACTTTGGTTTGATTCCCTCGGCATCCCATATGGTCCACCAAGCTACTTCTGAGCACATAGCCATAACCCTTGAGCGTCACTGGTGTGGCCCCCCCAAACCCAAAAAAGTGATGAATAAATAAATAAATAAATAGATTCTCTTCTTACACCTTCAATGGTAAAGATTGATTGTCTTCCTACGATAGTATATTCCTATATTTAACTCTCTAAGTGCTGCAATTATCAAACAGGTATTTGTATTAAAAATAAAAGAGGATAAAATTCAATAATTTAAGGAAGCAGTAACATACTTAATGTAACTTATTTTCAGTTTCTTGATTTTTAAACTTTTTAAAACATCTATGTGTTGAACTTGCCTTGTATCTGGTTATAAACAGTATTCTTCCTATATGCATTCCAGTAAATGGTCATAAAATGTTACTCCAGGGCCGGAGAGATAGCACAGCAGTAGGGCATTTGCCTTGCATGCAGAAGGATGGTGATTCGAATCCTGCATCCCATATAGTCCCTTGAGCCTGCCAGGGTTGATTTCTGAGTGTAGAACCAGGAGTAGCCCCTGGGTGCTTTCAGGTGTGACCCAAAAAATAAAAAATAAAATAAATAAAATAAAATAAAATGTTACTCCATGCTTAATTCATTTCTCCTAATTTTAAATAAAGTTGAGATTGAAAGGTGTTGTATACCGAGTCTCATTTTTAAAAAGTTAAATATTTAGATAATTAGATAATAATTAGAGTATACAAGTTGCAAGTGACTGACCAGATCTTAAGATGTTGCATTCTTTAATAATATCAGGAGTCATCCCTAAGTGCATAGTCAGGATATTTCCTGGTAATTGCCTGGTATACCCCCAAAAAAACAAAGCAAAAAATAAACCAAAAATATGCCCATTATTATTCATTCTGAAAGAAATTCAAATCAAGATGACAATGAGATATCATCTCTCTTCAATGAGAATCAGAAGATGCAAAAAAAAAATAGTAACTAGAATAATCTGAGACTTGGTGGGCATGTGGACGAAAAGGAACTCAACCACTTCTGGAATGTTGTCTGGTTCAACCACTGTAGATAACAGCATGTATATTTCTCAGAAAAAAAATAGAGTTTCATATGATCCAAAAATTTCACAGCTGGGTATGTACTCCCTGAAAACAAATATGTTTGTTTATATTACTAAAACACTTATTAGTGTAGCAAAATATGAAATTAACAAATTCAAACAACATAAGAAGGGGTAAAGAAGGTGTGGTGTATATGCATGATGCAATACTATCAAATTGCATGGAAAAATGAAATTAGGCAGTATTTGATAATATTATAGTAAAAGAATTCAGAGAAGAAATAAAACTATCTGATTAGTACACTAATCTGTTTTATATATAATAACAGGACAAGAAACAGAGAATGAAATGCAGGAAAGGGGGAATCATTACCAAGGTTAATCTGACACGTGGACTATAGATGTGTTGGAAAGGAAATAAAAATTAAGGAGGAGGAGGAGCCAGAGAAAGATTGTAACAGGGGCTCTGGGAAGGTGGGAGGATAAGTGTAGGAAACATTTGTGGAACAAAATTGACACTGATAGTTGGAAAGGTGCAGGAAATTTTATACCAGAAACTCAAATATAGAAAACTTTATAAATCATGGTGCCTAAATAAAAAATAAATATAAGCATTTACAAAATTTGTAGAAAGTAAAATTTTAGTCTGATTATTTTCATTGGTATAAACCAGTGTTTTTTAACCTTTTTGTGCAAAGCACATTTTTTCATGAAAAAAAAAAAATCATGAGGCACAACACCACTATTAAAAAATGTTAAAAAAATTAACTCGGTGCCTATGGTGACTATACTATACATATATAAAGTAATTCTCTTGAATAGGAATAAAATAAACACAAGTAAGTTATTTTATAGTTACTTTATTATGAAATAATAAATGATAATAATTTGTATTTGTGCGCCGAGGCCACATGTTACAGATGAAATTGGAATTTTTTCCATGGCATACCAGACAGTATCTCATTGCACACTAGTGTGCCTCGGCACAGTGGTTGAAAAACGCTGGTATAAAGCATGGTGACAATAATTTTGGATAGTCTCCATTTCTTGTTAATACCATTAATCCTAATAAATCCAGGCAAGGGGGCTAGAGCGGTGGTGCTGAGTGGTAAGGTGTCTGCCTTGCCAGCACTAGCCTAGGACACTGCAGTTCGATTCCCCCATATCCCATATGGTCCCCCAAGCCAGGAGCGATTTCTGAGCACATAGCCAGGAGTAACCCTTTTTACTCCTGTTTTTTTTTTTTTTTTTTTTTTTGGCCCACCCCCCAAAAACCAAACAAACAAAAAAATCCAGGCAAGAGGATAAATCAGCTAAATTTCCTAACTGGGCTGAAATGTACATTTTATTTTATTTTTTGGTTTTTGGGTCACACTTGGCAGTACTCAGGTGTTACTCCTGGCTCTTGCTCAGAAATAGCTCCTGGCGGGCTGGGGGACCATATGGGATGCCGGGATTCAGACCACCGTCCTCTGCGTGCAAGGAAAATACCCTACTGATGTGCTATCTCTCCAGCCCCTGGAATGTACATTTTTAATATAATTTTTATTTTGATCATAGTGGCTTACATATTGTTGACAATAATATTTTAGGTACATATTTACATAAAATCAGGGGGATTCCCATCACCAATTTGTCCTCCCTATACTTCCGTTTTCCTCCTACCTCCCATATCCTCTTCCCTCACCCCTGGGGCTGCCAGAATATGTGGTCCCCTCTGTACCTAGCCTAATACTTAGTAGTCTTGCACCTGTTTGGTTTTGGTGCCTCCCTTATTTCCCCCTCTAACTGGGAGGCAGGACTAGCTAGTTCAAATTATGTGGTTTTGTTTGAAGAAGAGAAAAGTAATAAACTTGGGTAAAAGTCTAATACACCAAAAATGGGTGGAATCCTTCTGGAGGCTTTCATCATCGGTTTGAGAGATGAAGGAGAAAAAGAAGGTGAAACACTCCACCAGTACAAAAAGAAGTGTCAAATATCCAGTGAGGACTCCAACAATAATGATAAGCACCACAAAAAAAAAAAAACCAAAACAAAACAAAACAAAAAAAAACATGGTCTTGAGATAAGAAACATCGCAGAGCACATAAAGAAAGGAAAAAAAAGAAGAGAAAAAAATAAGTATAAATGGGGACAACAACTTCAATAACCACACCAAAGCTAAGAAATCGACCAAAAATAGATAGGTAAATAAAAATAATAATAATAAATGAAGATAAAAAAAACTATATGTAAAAAATATACAATGTTTTGTGCTTTTTGCTTTTTTTTTCCTTCCTGCCCTGGCACAGTAAATATTGGGGTCATTCGAAAAGGAATTCACTTGGCCTAAGAGATATGGGGTTTCTCCACCATTGGAGTATATTGTCATGGGATTAACTATAGACTCTGTTCAGGATCATTTACTCTCCCGGTGGTGCTTTCATGGTGTTTGGAAGACTTCTGCTCCATCCTGCGTGATAAAATCAGACTTCTGTATCTAGAGATCTCAGTATCTGCACAGGTCCAGGAGTGGGACTTATGATGAAGTCAGTCTTTGTGGTTGTAGAAGTTCTGTTCCCTCAGTGTCATTTTAATCCATCTTCTGTGGTTGGTGGTCTTGGTCTTTGCACTGAACCTAGCACCTAGGATAGCGTCTTTCTTTGTGTTTCCAGAAGCCCCATTCCGTTGCAATTGTTTCTGAAAGACCCTTGGGACTGGGGATCATGGTTATTGTGCAGGTCATAGTTCAAACCCTAGACTAGGGCTTTTTATTGGTCCCAAGATATATATAGTCTGGTCATGGTTCTAGCAGCCAGTCATCTGTAAATCGCGATCTTGGCTTTTGGACCTACCAAAGGGTGACAAGTCTTCTGATTTTGTCTTACCGTTAGCTGGTAACCTGCTCTTAGGTCAAGTTGTTCCCATTTTCCTCGTTGTCAGGATATCATATTAGAGCTGACACTTGGTGTCCCAGAAGTATTAAGGCTGTCCCAGATGGGATTTGTTTCCTGCAGCTGTTGTGAAGAACTGTGCCATTTCTATGTCTGGGATCCAGGGTTCAAGGCTGGACGGATGGCGTCTAATCACCTGAGGTCTAAGTTGAGTCCACATGACATATTTTCAAGGTAGGAGATATCCCTGTATTGTAAACAACTATGAGTTCCTATCCCTAGTAGATAAGAGTTCTTTTTTATATGTAAGATTTCTCCTTTTTTTAGTGTGCCTTTGCAGTGAGAAATGGTGCTACATTATATTTTCGGTGCATTTGGGGGTGGACAGAGAGGAAAACAGAAACAGGTCACACACTCAAAAAAGATAAAAATAGGAATAAAAATGTATGTGCTCTCATATGTTATGTAGAACAGACATTTTTTTAAAAAAATGAATTAACATGTACATTTTTAAAGGAAGAGTTTTAAACATTTTTTTTCCAATGGAGCCATCTTCTGATATTGGGTCATTCATGTGAACCCCTGTTTTACTAATTTGGCCCTATTCTTGTGAAGTTACCCCTTTGGGCTCTTTTGGGGGACCTCTTGGTCCAAATAGCCCCTCATAGAGAAAGATGAATCTAAGACAAGACTACTTAAAGTATATTATACCAACTTCACATGTGATTAAAGAAGTAGAAAGTATATATACCTGAACTAATTTAAAAAAAGACCATTGAAATGATCAGGAGTGTCAAAAAAAAGTAGGATTTCTAAAAAAATTTATGATCAGAGTAATATTGAACAAGCTTCTTAAACATCTGATGATTATGAACCTTAATTTTAAAGATGACATTCCAATTAAATAAATTTTAAGTCTTACTATGAAAAAAATCTAACATTTGAGCTGCTAAAATTTTTTCTAGAATCTACACAAAACTAGAAAAATAATATAATAATACCAAATTGTAACTTACTTTTGTAGTAGGTGTTTTGACATAGAAAACTTATAATAATAATAATAATAATAATAATAATAATAATAATAGAAAAAGCATGCATAGTACCATTAAAAATTCTCTGAAATCTTTAATTCCTGCCCCCTCACTAAAAGTTGTGAATAGACCAAGGATTCTTTCTTTTTTTTTCTTCATTTTTCACCTCTTTAGAGAAATTTCTTAATATTTTCAATAGAGAGTAAGCTAGAAGACACTTCTACCAACAATGGATGATTTTCTTTTATACCACATTCCACAATTCTGCTTGCTTCAGATTTTTTCTCTCTGCCATTCTCATGGGTGTAGGGTGGTATCTCATTCTTATTGATTTTACTATGAAAACTCGTGATTATGGACATTTTGATATGACTAAATCTACTTCAAGAAAATTTCTTTTTCCATATTTGGATGAGATTATTGGTTTGCTGTCGTTGATTCTCATGAGTGCTATAATTTCTTAGATATTAGCCCTTTATATAATACAACATGCAGGAATATTTCCTTCAGTTTAGTAGAAATTCTTATTTTAGGCATAGAGTTTATTTTTTGTTTTTAGCCACACCTGAACGGTGGTTGGGGGATCAATGCTTTCAGTGATTGGATCATATAACGCATCAGATATTGAGTCCAGGTCAGCTGTATTCAATCAAATGCTCTATCTACTATACTATAGTTATGGCCCCAGGTAAAGTGATGTTTTTATCTTTAAATATTTTTGTAATTTGGATTGTTTATAGCTTTTAATCTTTGCCACTGGAATAAAAATAAAATGATTTAAAATCCTTCTGAGATTTTATATCCTATAGAATATTACCCATACTCTCCAAAATACATTTTATGTATTCTGGTCTTCTCATTCAGTCTTTAATCACTGGGAATTAGTTTGTGTTTCTTTGTTTGTTTGGGCCATATCTGGTAATGCTCAGAGCTTCCTCCTTGCTCTGTGACCCTGGATCACTCTTAGTGGAGGTTTAGTTTGACCATATTGACAGCTGGGATATTGAACCTCTTTCAACAAGATAATTCCTTTAACCATTGTATCATTCCCTGATTCCATTTTATTTAATTTCATCATGCACAAAGTGAGTTACAGATCCAGTTCTATCTGTTTGGAATTCTATATTCCTTCCAAAGACTATTTGTTGAAGATTCTTTCCTTTCTTCATTGATGTATCTAGTTGCTTGGTCATTAATTAACTATCCATACATCTGAAGGCTTACCTCTGGATCTTACTGCTATTTTATTTGTCTAATAGTTTCACTTCATTCCATTGCTGCATTGCTTTTATTACTATAGTTTTATAATAAAATTTAAAATCAGAAGATACAGTACCTTCTATTTTATCTCATAATTTCTTTAGGCATTCATGAGTTCTTTTTTTTTTGTTTTTTGGTGAAATATTTAGTGAAATATGGAAGATTTAGCAGATGGTAAATATACCATGTATCTCTCAGTGGCATAATGAGTTTTCATATGATACTAATAAGTTTTTATGATGAAGATTATCTGCATTTCCCAGAGTTGATGCCATCTTAGTACAATAAGCAACAGCCAACTTGTATGGGGAAAGTTACACAGTAGAAAAAACCCAAACTTTTAGAGGACACTAGGGATCCAAGAGAAAGTATAGATAGTAAACTGAAGGGCTCTTAACAAAAGTTATCAGAAAATCCAGGGAACACCCTAAGGGCATGAGCCCTTGTAAACAGTCTCCTGTCACCCTTCCCCTGAGGAAGACAACCTTCAGAGATTTTACCTAAATCATCCTTATTCCTCACTTTCTTTTATGAGATTGTAAATCGTCCTAGGTTTAGTTAGATTTGACTTAGAATCTGTTATCTACCCTTTTTTTTATGACTGATTATTGCTGAACAATAACATCCAATGAAGAGAACAGTCCAGTTTCACTGTCTATGAGGCAGTCATCCCCCTGAACTCCATGCCATCTCTTTAATGTCTGTCTTATTTTCTTAATCCTCACAGTGACTCTGCTTCAAACCTGTTCTTTCAGAGCTGGATTCTGACAACAAACCTCCTATATTTTGATTCCAGATTCATCATTACTTGCAAATATAGTTATTTTAGTTTCTGTCAATTCGGGATTCTATAATATAGACTTTTTATTTAATTGACCTATTATGGGACTAACTGATATAATGGAGTTGTGGGAATAAATAAAATAATACAATCTAGTCACTGATATAAAAATATTACAATAAGTAAGAATCCATGCATAAAACTGCTATTCTCGGAACAGGATTTCAGAAAACTACAAAAAGATAGGATTTAGGATCATAGTACAAACACAAAAATATTATGCTGGCACCTAACTATTTCAGATTAACTGCTTTTTGTTCATTAATTTGTACTAAAAAATTGTAGATATAGAATCAACAAACACTCTTTCCATGGCAGTTTTATCTACTTATTTATAAAATGGGAATACGAGGAAGACCAAGGAATTCATTTTCCTACTCACAATTTCTGTCATAAAATCTGTGACTGAGCTTCGTGAGAGAAATTGGAATGAATAAGTAGAGAGCATATTTGTCTTTCTACATATTCAATGTCTATCACTTTTTATGTATTTTTTTCAAGACTCTACTATTTTCTTAGAAATTGATGGATCACTCACCTACAGTGGAAAGGGCAGAAATTGCTCTTTATTTCACCTTTTATCTATCTTGCTTTGGCTTTCAGGTTCAATTCACAGTTAATTTGTAATACATTCTCTGCTGTTGACTTAACATGGTAGCTTTTTCCTATTAACAAAATATTATATTTTATAAAACACATAGGTTGCACTAACTTAGCTAAATTGTAACATGGAAGTTTAATAATTTATCTAATACATACAAGATATTCTACTTTATGTGTTCTTACTCCAACTTGTTTTTTTTCCTACCACTATTCATCTATTTTATTGATGCATTTTCTTCATTATTTCTTAAATGAATGCATTCTTGGTTTCTAACTGATGGCATTCATAGAAAATTTATAATGTTGTTTGTTTTATTGACATGAGTATTTCATCTTTCACGCTCAATTGGGTAGTTTTAAAAAATTATATTCTTGCAATCCCAATTTTATAGTGTAATATCCTGTTTCAAGAACCACTAACTCAGTTGATTTATCTATTTTATAAAGCCTATACTACTGCTCATTATTTCTTACTCTTCAGGTAAAACATCCTGTGAACTGACTGAAATATTTATAGACTTGAATGTCTTTTCTTTGTTGTTTATAATTAATTGAAACATTTTCATTATAGTTACATTGCCAAACTAATATCAACCTTTTTTTGCAATCAGAACTTATATTTAATTAGCATTGTAATGCTTAAAAATCAATCACTTAGATTAATAGAATATTATTTTTATATAACTTAATTGTACTTAGTTACCATTATAACATTTATAGATAACTTTACTTTCATCAATGAAAATTATTCATGGGCCGGGCGGTGGCGCTAAAGGTAAGGTGCCTGCCTTGCCTGCGCTAGCCTTGGACGGACCGCGGTTCGATCCCCCGGTGTCCCATATGGTCCCCCAAGCCAGGAGCAACTTCTGAGCACATAGCCAGGAGTAACCCCTGAGCGTTACTGGGTGTGGCCCAAAAAAAAAAAAAAGAAAATTATTCATATAAAATTTTCTTAAATTTAAGAACAGAAATAGCATCTTATAAAATGCAATGAATGTATTAATTGCAGACAAGCATTTGATATATAAATGAATATATGTGTAAGTTAATTTTGTCATTAATAGTTATGAATTTTATGTTTTTGTGTTATTATGAGATATAAAATTTATTAGCAATGGTTGAAGTTTATTTGGATGTCAGAGTTATTTAGAGATTCTGTCTGACTTCAATTATTTACTGGCATAGTTATTATCTTCTACTCAAGTATGAAGAAAAGGTCTTTGACACTAATCACTAGAGTACATTTTATTCATTATGTAACTTCGTGGTACATACATAATAAAATGCCTAGCTAAAAACAACCTTATACATGTTTGACACTTTAGTAATTTAACCGCAATCCTGTAATTAAACATACTTTATAATTTTCTTTATATGTTGAAAAGCCTAGTTTTTATTTTATATATATTTTGTGACTAAAATTTTTTTTCATTATATTTTATGACATTCTCTGATGCTTAATAGTTTATTTGTTAAGAAGGTGCAGAAATGTAAAAATGGTCACTGAAAACACTATGACACGTTTCGAATTGAAGAAAAAAAATCAGTTTTACCGATCAATTCATTTATGTCCATGGATTTTATGTAGATAATATTTTTGACAAGGACAAAAACAGAAGGAAACAATTATGACTCTCTACCTACTTATGGTAGAAATAGTTTCTTAGATATTAGAACTTTGTTAATTATTATGATTGTTGTTGTTCCTTTGATGTGTTGTTCCTTTGAGGAGTGGCTACTCTGAAATTTTCCTATTTTCTTCTGCTATAAACATCATAAGCTAGACCAATTCTTCAAAATATTAGATTGCCTAAAAAATGTATGTTTTTATTTAACTATCTTAAGCATCTAACTATTTTTCTAGGTGTGTATCAAAAGGTAAGTCTATATTTTGCTTGTAGTAGGGGTTTATTCACCGTTGTTATAACTGCTTATACAATCTAAAGTAAATTTTGTACTTTTAAAAATTTCTCTTTTTATCTATTTAACAGTCAGGTCATTTAATCATAAAATAACAATATTAAGTTAATCAGTCATATCAACCATACCAATATAAAATTAATCACCATATATTACTTTTTTTGTTCTCTAAATATAGATGTTATGTTATATATGCAATCAATTTGAAAAAAAAATTGGTAGTTTTGACTTTGATTGAGAACTCATTCTCCTGGTATCTAGCATCAGTTATATATTAAAACTAATAGCCTACAGAACAGCTGAGAATTACAGTCATGGATAGTCACTAGCAGCAATAGTAGTACACATACCTTCATAGTACTGGGAAATTTAGTCTGTCAAAAACCTAACATCAGTTTTATTCAGTTGAATTAATAGTGATCTGTACTGTTAAATTTCAAGTGTTTTCCATGGATTGTGAATTGTGTTCTCAGCTTGAAGGAGCTGTGTTATTCCCAGATAAGTAAATTCTCATTTTTACATGTGTATCCATGCAATGCTTTAGAACAAGCCTAGATGATGGCCATACGCAACTACTAAATTTCCTTGTTATAGAAGTGTGTCAAATTTAAACAGATTTGAAGAAGAGTACGTATCCAAGATACTTTTGCACAAATCCTCAAAGGCCTTATCATCAGTGACATGAAATTTTTGACCTATGAGCATCCAGAGAATACCTTTGAGTCAAGTCTACATTATACTGGAAAACTAAGTTTCATACTTTAAAGTGCAGAACATCTAAAATGGAATAGCTAAGTTAAGTGTACTATGGTTACAGAGTCACAGCTGTTTTGCTCTGTTGTCCACGGAATCTATATGGAGCAGGTTAATTAGAAAGTTGACTTCTCATTCTGTGAACTTGTCCTCTGGAGCTGAACATGTATAGCAGGCTACTGCATGACCCATTGTTAGTAAGAAATGCTTTGATATGTGTGAGCATCCTGCTATCATACAACTTGGGTATAGAAAGATAGAAAGAGCTAAATAAGCATATGTCAACCTGCAGTCTATTTTCTTTATGTGCCATATGTGATTCTGGCATTGAATATGGTGTCTACCAGCAATATTCTGAGCGGCTATAGAGATGATATCTGTACTTGCTTCTGATCCTTGCCGAACTCATAGTAGCTTGACTTCTATTCAGAAGTCTTTAAAATAGAACATATATAATGAGTTAGGCATTCTCTGTCTCTGCAATCTTCTTTATTTACCAGTATTGCTAAGTGCCTCTAGACTCGAACAGAAATGTATTTTCCACATACTCCCTCTTCATATCAATATTTTTGGTAGATTGTCTGTGGATATTTTATCCTAGAGTGAAAATCTCTTACCATCTTTCATTTCCTAAAATGACTTTCTTCTTTTTAAATTTATAGGATCTCTTATGTAAATTTGTAAATAATTTGAGAATTTTTTGTTGTTGTTTAAGTTGTTCCTTTTTCAGGCAGGGGAAACGACTAAATTGGTTGGCATTTCTTGTATATTAAAACCCCCACATAAATTCCTAACACTTCGTAGTCTCAAGTGCACTAGTGTCAAAATGTCACTTCATAGTCTCAAAATGCAGTAATAACCCCCAAGCAAGTTGTACTCCCTAAATTTTAAAATGTTTTATTTTAAAAGAACACAAGATAATAGCTTGCATCTTAGTTTATCTTGACTGAACATACAAGATTGTGTGTCTTAAAACATTATTCAGATATACTAAACAATATCCATAATCTAAGTACTTATGAATACTCATAAAGGGCATCTTTTGCCCTATACAATAACTATATTATAACATTAATAGTATAATGTTATAGTATTAAACATCCAAAAATTAAGTAATAGGGTATAATTCCAATGACTTTATCTCCCAAACTATACATATTCAGAGCTATATGTTTTATTGTTGTCATAACTTATATGTAGATATAGTATATTTGGGGATAGGAGACCCAGTAGTCTTTATGTGTTACTCTTGGCTCTTTGCTCAAGGTTAATTCTGGGAAGTTCTCATGGGATGATAATGGTACCAGAGAAAGAACTAAGATTCTTACATCCTATATTAATGCCTGGACCTTCAGGGTGTATTTTTAATTACATTATAATTTTTTTCTTATATATTTACAAAGTATATTACTCTGAATGGTTGAATGAGAAGGGAGCTAACAATGTACAAGTGAGAAATAATGGCTTAGAATGAAAATAGTAGTTCCTAAAACTGATAGTCTATGAGTATTTTCTAAATTACACCTAATACTTCTAATGGATACAAATATAAAATGGTCTTTCCTAGGTTTGGAGAAAGAGTTGTGCCCACTTTGTATGAGCAAGTCATGAGTTTGATATCTATCTGGTTCATATTTTTACTGGATAATAACATAAGTTCATAAGTTCACTGAGAACTACTATAATTATGTGAATGAATGAGGGAACTGGAAAGCCTGTCTGGAGTACAGGTGGGGGTGGGGTGGGATGGAGGGAGATTTGGGACATTGGTGGTGGGAATGTTGCACTGGTGAAGGGGATGTTCTTTACATGACTGAAACCTAATCACAATCATATATGTAATCAAGATGTTTAAATAAAGAAAAAAAAAGAAAAAAGTATATGTGAACATAAATTTGGTATTAGCCTTGAAGTACCACTAGGAGTGAGGCCCCAAAAGTTTTTGTCATTGCTTTTTATGTTCCATTTCGTTTGAAGAAGGAGCTAATGTGATCAATTTCTTTACAAATATAGCTTTAATCATTGAAAGGCATGACTAATGAGAGATCTTCAACTGTGCTATGAATTTTGTTTCCTCCTTTGTAATATGGTAACGATTTTTCTCTATATTAAAAAATGGAGTCTGATATGTATTCATGATTAAAGCATTAGCAAAGCTTTCTATTTTAATTTTGGTAGCAGACAAACACAGAATAAATGGGAAAAAAGGATAAGAAAAGTTTTAGAGCTGACAGTGTTGACACTGCATATGGCCAACCAATCTTTGACCCCATCATGTATTATGGTCCCTATAACCCACCACGGTGATGACCAAGCACATGGACAGAATAAAATCTAATTATCACCCTTTGTGCCCCCTAAAATACAAAGAAACAAATATATTTTACTTATAGCTTTATGGTTTGAATATCATACGTGTTTCTATTACTAAACTCAATGATAAATCATATATGTATTGAGAACAGAAAGTATTACTAATGTAATTATTGAATATAATAGACATTTAAAATGTAGATGAATACATTTTTCATATTATTTCTGATAAACCATATAATTTAACATATTGAAATTTCAAAGTGATAAGTATTTCAAACCTAAAAGAACTTTGAAAATCTCTAAGAAATTTCTGAAAGAAAATCTCTGAATAGAAAAAGAAAGCTCAAATATTTCTTATTTTAGGCAATTGCCATTTTAAGATATTGAGATCAGTGTAGTAAGAATAAAATTAAAAGTTGGTGTCTATAATACAAAAATATCTCATTTACATAGTATATAAGGCCCATCGCTCCTTAGACATTTTGCATACCATCTAGCCCAGCTTCTTTTGTCTACATTGAAGATCCCCTCCCTCAGCCAGGTATAGTCACTGACCCAAGTTCTACCCATATTCCTAGCATTAAATGTTTCTATAAAGTATCTTGTAAGTCTGTGTCCCTCCCCACATACTCCAATAGGTAACCCTGCAGGATTTCATGTTCTTTCAGACAAGTGCCATGTCTCCTTGGCCCAAGAGCACATAAGACTTAGCTTTCAATACTCTGATCTCTGAGATACTCTTCTATAGTCTATGAGAGCTAACATGGGCCATTGTCAGTGTTCAATCTTTTCCCTGAGAGGGCTACAGACGTAGTTTCACCCATATTGACTCTGGTAAGAAATATTTACCAAGAAGCTATGGCTCTGTCAATCACTAAAGACACATGCACTAAGCTCAAATTGTAAATGGGAGAGCCATCTGCTGGTGAGTTCTCTAAAACTTAGAACTTCACCATAGCAACAAAATAGCACCAGGAATAATGGAAAACAAAACAAGACAAAACACAACAAATAAAAATAAAATAAAAATAAATTTAGACACATTCATAAATAGGAACAGAAAAACAGCAAACTTCTTAAATAAATCAGAAACTGGAGCTGGAGAGATAGCACAACAGTAGGGTGTTTGTTTTGCATGTGGCCAACCTGGAAGGGACACGGTTAGATTCCTGACTTACCATGTGGTCCCCCAGCCTGCCAGGGGGAATTTCTGAGTGCAGAAGCCAGGAGTGATCCCTGAGCGCTCTGGGTGTGACCCCAAAACCAATCAATCAGTCGATAAATAAATAAAGTTTAAAAAATAAATAAATCAGAAATTCTGGTACTGTAGAAGATGACACAAAGTAACTGAACTAAATAAGTTATTGGAAGTAAAAGCCAACATGCTTAATTATAGTTGATGGACCCTATACCTTATATAGTTTATCTAGTTGATTAAAAACCTTTTATTTAAAACAGAAATGAAAGGGCTAAGCAATTTCCAGACACAACAGCAGAATGGTTGAATTTTGAAATCAAATGTATGCCTTTTATATAAAGTACATAACACCATTTATAAAGAAGCATTAAAATAAATTATTTTAATGAGGTAGATTTTAGATATTGAAATGCTTCTAGCAAGAGAAACCACCTCCTGAATTATATGCATCACAGAGAGAGAAGAAACCGAATAAGGAAAACAATGGCTTGTAGAAGATATGATATTGAGTATTTCCTCAGATGAAGGAGGGAAATATGTTCACTTGTTCAGAAGACTCAAAGAGTTCAACACGTATTACATTCAAACAGAACACTAGAACATAAAGTAATCAAAGTGACAAGCACATCAGAGATAGACTATTTAAAGCAGCAGAAAAGAAGCAAAGACTCAAAGTCTAAGAAAACAACAGAATTTATGAAAAATAGCTCTCATGAAATTATGCAAGGAAGAATTAAGTGAAATGATATAGTCAGATACTGGATGCCAAGTAACAACAAAGAAGAATCCTCTATGCAGCTAGGTTTGGGGAGTTGTAAAATAAATCTCAAATATAAACTGGAGAACGTTGTTACATCTAACTCAGCACTACAAAGAACAGTAAATGACTTCCTATAAAAATGAATGTGAATGATAAAAGTAACCAAATACCTGTTACAGAAAGTGGTAACATATTCTGCTCTATCAGTCATTTCTTTAAACACATTGGACTAAAATTCCCTGCTTCAATGCACAGAATAGCTGCTTGGATCCACAAACAAAATGCTACCTTCTGCTGCTACAAGAGAGCCACTATGATCACAACAAACACAACTCAGAAACAAAACTGAAAACAATCAGATAGATTTTGAACATAATAAAAAAACAGAAATAGTCATACTTAATTTAGCATCATATTTATTTTCACCTTAATCCCTATTTCAAACACTACAGTTATAGTTGGATATAATCATTAACATGCCAACTTTTCTGTTCTTTTTGTAATAAAATGTTATTACATTTTTCACTGCCAGAACAACTCAGAAAGATAATGTGTAAGTTAGAATTAAAAGCAGATGGTCTTTATAAAATTAATTTATTTGATTATTAATTAATGAAAATGATTATACATTACTCATTTTATATTAACTAATAGTTTTACTACAGGGATTACAAATTCTCAAAAGACTCAGTTAAAATTGTTAAAATTGTCATATAAAAATCAATGCCAATTTCTTATAAATGTTTGAAACAAATAAAATCACTTTACATAATTTTAACTGTATACATTATAAAACAAACAAGGACAATTATTTGTGAATATTTGCATATAGATTGACTAAGTAATATTAGACACCTCATGAGTCTATTGTAAAGACAAGGGAAAGTGAAACAGACTGGCAGATTTTCCTCTCAATATTTAATTCTGACTGCAGTGATATTTAAATACAATAGTGGTTTTAAATTTTATGACATAATCACCTACCTAAGAGGCTTAGTATAGGTCTAAAAAAGTTACCTAACAGAATATTTATAAATATATACTTTACTTTTTGTTTTTTAGTCTAAGGTCCAAATATGCCTAGGGTATTATATTTTTATGATGTTGATCCATTTAAAAATGTGAGTTACTTCAATCAATAGCTTGATCTTCAGTAATTGGAAAGGATTTATGCATTTTATATAGTTCAATAGCAATATTGGCCTATAGCTGAGTTAAGAGAAATGAAGACAATGTTAGAGGGTCATCATAAAAAATCGAAAGTTAAGTAAGTAGCATTTTCTAAGAAAATAGATGATTTGATTTTATGTCACTAGTGATGTGACTCATATAGTCTCAAGGTTATTTTGGGTACCTGACCTTTTTGAGAAACATGACAAAACAAAAGCAAAAATTCTTAGACAACTGCCTCACCCTACTTGGAAATATCACTTCTATAATCAAACTGTGCTTCAACTGCCCTTGAGTCTAAAATCAGTAATGCAGGATGGGAGTTGTCTTTAGTACCATAAAAGTATTGATTTAATGTTGTATCATAGCATATTGTGAGGATATATACATAGTCAAAATAATCAAAAACAAATTATCTCTTCTTAGATAGCAAAATGCATACTTTGATTTTAATTGGCTGTCATTTGTAACTGCTTGGTTAAGTTAGATCAGATTTGATAAATTATAAAAGATACAGTAAATTATAATAAAACTATGCATTCAAGTTATTTCTTGAAAACCACACAATATTCTTTATTGCCCACTATGTAATCATGATATATAACTGATCCAGTTTATCCAGATTCTTGCCTTTTTTTTAAAAGTCACACATTCTGTAACAATGGTCCTTGTAATGCTCAAAATGAATCATAACACAACTGATTTGACAAAAATATATGGAAAATATCTTGAATTATGAAAATTAGTGTACTTTTATTTAAGTATTTAACCACAGAGATAAAAGTACAGTCCCAGACTTTATAATGAACTTTAAGGGAATTGAGTTGTTATAAAAGGAAAACAGAACATTTAGAAAAAATTTTTTCTGATACCCAGTTTTTTGTACCTTTTATTGATTTTGACAAAACAAAGGTTCAAGAGAGTTATGATAAAAAATTCATGTCAATAAATTCTTACATTTGATTAGTTATGCACACCTTTTATAAGATGATTTTAATGATAAAGTTTAAGTAATTTGCATGAATATTGTATTAATTAATTTTACCAAATTTTTAACATAGATTTGAAGGAAATTTCTGAGTTGTCTAACCTAAATTAAATTCAATTTCCTTAAAAGCCATATTAAAGTCTCACTTGAAGTAACTAGAATGAACACTCTCCCGAACTGTGAGAAACTGTGAGCGCTGCCTGTGTGTGTCTCCTGTCCTGACTCCTAAACCTCTTGGGAGTGGGTCAAAAAGGGCGCAGAAAATTTGCTCTCCCAGAGACTCCAGAAGAGCACTTAGCTCCGCTTTACTACACGGCTGTACACTCTTTCTAAGGAAAGAATGCCACTGCAACAAGAAGAAACAACCACACTAAGAACTGAACTGGATCACTGAAGTCCAGCATCTCTCCCCAGACTGTCTTCTCTGCTGCGTGCTCATGCCTAAGATTTGATCCTGTGTGAGGCTTCATCCACGGAGGACACCCCTTCCTTGGAGTCAAGTGGACCCATCCAGAAAGGGCGGAGACAGAGGAGCGTGGCTGTGCACTTCATTTATCCAATGAATACCACGACAAAACATAGAAAAACCCACAATACAACTGTGACAATGGGGAAACAATGTAGGCCAGCATCAGACATAGAGAATGGAGATGACAATTCTGATGACCAGAAAATGGTAAACCAATTAATCAATCTCTCAGATAAGGAGTTTAGACAAAAACTATGGAAGATGCTCAACGAACTCAAAGAAACCATGGATCGAGTTGAACAGAACACTAATAAGAACCAAGAAAATATGAAGACAGAAATCACAAAACTCCAAACTAAAATAACATGTCAACTAAAAGGCCTGAAAAACGAATTGAATGGCAAAATGGATACACTCTCCAACAGGATAATAGGAGCTGAGAATAGAATTGGTGCTGTGGAAGATGAGATAAATAATAACTCCATACAGTGGGAGAGAATGGAAAAAAAACTTAAAGCAAATGAACAGTGGAAAAATTAGTCAAAGAATGAGAACAGATGAAAATAGAAGTCTATGATAAGCTCAACAGAAACAACTTAAGAATCATTGGAGTCCCAGAGACCCAGGATGAAAATTTCCAGGAAGAAACAACAGTCAAGAACATCATTAAAGAGAAACTTCCAGAGCTACAGAATATATGCAATCAAATCCTGCATGCCCGAAGAGTACCAACCAAAAGAGACCCCAGAAAAAATACCCAAGACACATCCTAGTCACAACGATGAATCCCACAGATAGAGACAGAATTCTGAAAGCAGCAAGATCAAAAAGGAAAATTATATTCAAGGGAACATCCTTGAGATTTACAGTAGACCTGTCACCAGAAACACTCAAGGCCAGAAAGCAGTGGTGGGACATAGTGACAAAATTCAATGAAATAAATGCTTTGCCTAGAATACTGTACCCAACAAAACTCACTTTCAGGTTTAACGGAAGAATACATGGTTTCACAGACAAACAACAGCTCAAAACCAGTCTTAAAAGAAAAACTGAAGGACCTACTTTAAGACAAGACTGACCAAAAGACACACCAAATTTTGATATAAAGATGGCATTAAATCCCAGGACAATTCTTTCTCTCAACGTCAATGGACTTAATGCACCAGTTAAGAGACACAGAGTGGCTAAATGGGTCAAAAAACTCAATCCAACCTTCTGCTGCCTACAAGAAATGCACCTGAATAGTCAGAACAAACATAGACTCAAAATAAAGACTGGAAAAAAATTATCCAAGCAAACAACACCCATAAAAAAACTGAAGCGATGCAAACTTTATACTCGGGAAAGTTGTAAGGGACAAAGATGGACAGTTTGTATTAATCAAGGGATATGTATAGCAGGAAGAAATCACTCTCCTAAATATATATGCACCGAATGAAGGGCCAGCAAAATATTTAATACAATTGGTGACAAATCTGAAAAATACTATCAATAACAACACAATAATTGTGGGGGACCTCAACAAGGCTTTGTCAACACTGGATAGGTCAACCAGACTGAAACCCAACAAGAATATACTAGACCTGAGAAGAGAAATGGAAGAGAGAGGCCTAGTAGATATATATAGGACATTCCATTCCAAGAAACCTGGATATACATTTTTTCTCCAATGTACATGAGACATTCTCCAGAAGAGAATACATGCTGGCACATAAAACATACCTCCATAATATCAAGAAGATAGAAATTTTGCAGGCTACCTTCACTGACCAAAAATTATATGTGGATTCCAAAGGGACACAGAAGAAAACTTTAACACCTGGAAGTTAAACAGTCTCATACTGAATAACCAGTGGGTCCAAGATAAAATCAAAGAGCAAATCAAAACTTTCCTGGAAAGAAATGATAATAAAGACAAAAACTATCAGAACTTATGGCACACAGCAAAAGCAGTACTGAGTGGAAAATTTATAGCTTTGCAAACGCACATCAGGATGGAAGAAAGGGCCTACCTGAATAGGGGGTTGAGTGGGGAGGAGGGAGATTTTGGACATTGGTTATGGGAATGTTGCACTGGTGATGGGTGGTGTTCTTTACATGACTAAAACCCAAACACAATAATGTTTTTAATCAAGGTGTTTAAATAAAATACATAAAAAATAAAATAAACACTCTAAATTTATGCAAAAACATAAATAGAAGAAATTTAAACAATATTTTCAAAGGCTATTGTTATTTATTTAATTGGATTTAGGAAATAATAAGAAAATTGACTTCATCTTGTAAGTCGGATAATGATTTTATGGTGTTATTTTACTTGGGCCATAAACCATTGTATGCATTTACAACAATCACATTATATTTATATTTGTTTAACCTTATTCACTGACATATTACTCAAAAGCTGTCTTTCATGTTAAAGATGCTATTTACTCTTAGCACACCTACTTTATTTATTACTGTATTTACTTATTTATTTATTGGTTTTTGGGCAACACCCGTTTGATGCTCAGGGGTTACTCCTGGTTACGAGCTCAGAAATTGCCTCTGGATTTGGGGTCCATATGGGACACCAGGGGATGGAACCGTGGTCCTTTTCTTGGGTAGCGCTTGCAAGGCAGACACCTTACCTCTAGCGCCACCTCGCCGGCCCCTGTATTTATTGTTTTATAAAAATTATGTTTAGGGTTGGATAAATAATGCAGGAGATAAGTCACTTTGCATGCATCTAAATTGGTTTTGATATCTAGAGCCTTCCATGGCTCCTGAATTCCACCAGGTATGATCCTTGAGCTCAGACAAAAATAATTTATGAACATTTATGGCTATAATCAAAATGCCACCCTTTATCTCCTTTACTAGAAATCGCATTGGTTTTGTTTGTGAGTTAGTTAAATGAGTTAGAGTTTATGCTTTGTATAAAGGAGTCCCTGAATTCTATTCCTGGCACTTACCCTTTCCTATTGGTAAACCAAGAGAACCCCTGTACTTCCTGAATAGTTCTGGCGTCTGGTACTTTTGTGAAGGACTTGGCAAAAATTGCATTCATTTGAACATTTAGGAGTTGGATTGTCTCTCTACACTGCCCACACACCCCATACAACATTTTTGGTAACTCTGCAGTTTGGGAGATTTTGAGTCACATATAAGGATGCTTAGGACATAGATATATGTATGGTTTAGAATATATGGAGTTGGGGCCGGAGAGATAGCATGAAGGCAGGGTGTTTGCCTTGCATGAGAAGGACGGTGGTTTAAATCCTGGCATTCTATATGGTTCCCAGAGCCTGCCAGGAGAGATTTCTGAGCATAGGGCCAGGAGTAACCCCTGAGCACTGCCGGGTGTGACCCCCCCCAAAAAAAGTATATATGGAATTAGTGGTCTCTTAGCCAGTTTTTGGTAACAGTGTAATATTATGTTCATAAAAGCTTTTAGTAAAATTGCCATTTCCTCAATTAAAAACCTCAAAGAGTACTGGAAGTAAATAGTCTTTGAAGATTTGTTTAATTAATTCCTGAACTAATCTGGACCTGGATTTGTGTTTTGAGGGATTTTTAATTAATGATTAAATATTCTCACCCATTTTTTAAATTGATGACTAAATTTAATTAATGATTAAATTTTCTCACCTGTTTAAGTTTTCTACTTCCTTTTGATTCAATCTTAGGAGGTTGTATTATTCTAAAATTACATGATGTTTTTTTCCTATGCCTTAACTATCTTCACAATAATCTTTTAGAATTTCTGAGATGTTTCTGGGGTGTCTATTGCAGTCTCCTCTCCTTTCTCTTTCAATCTGATTAATAGGATTTTCCTCTTTAGATCTAGGAAAAGATTTATCAATCTCATTTATTTCTTTAAAGAACCAACTACTGATTTCATTGACCTTTTGTATTGTTTTCTTGATTAATTTGTCATTGATTTCTGCTCTTTTTTAAAATGATTTTTATCTACTTACTTTTGGATTTGTATATTGCTGTTTTCTTTGTTATTCAAGCAAAGTGACTAAGTCATCAATTTGAGCACTTTGTTTTCTGTTGTAAGCTTGTGATGCTAACAACTTTTATTTTATATATTTCATTCTCTTTCTTTTTTTATTTTTGTGCCACACCTGGTAATTCTCAGGGGTTACTCCTGGATATTTGCTCAGAAATCGTTCCTGGCTTGGGGGATCATATGGGATTTCTGGGGGATAGAACCGCAGTCAATCCTGGGTCAGCCTTGTGTAAGGCAAACGCCCTACTGCTGTGCCATCGCTCCAACCCTAACTTTCTTTCCTTTAATATTATTTAAACACTATGGTCACAAGTTTGTTTGTAATAAAGTTTTTTCATAGACAATATTGTTCATGATTGAGTTACAGTCATACAATTCACAATAACATTCATCAGTACACATTTCCTACCGTCTATGTCCCCAGTTTCTCTTTCACCCTCACAGATGTCCTCTTCCCTTTCACTCACACTCCCCTGTATATCTAGGGGTAGGCAATTTACTTCACTCTCTCTGTCTCTCACTCTCATTTTCCTGTGTCTTTTATTTTGTAATACTGTGGTCTGCGCTATGGTTAATAGAAGGATGCCATGCATGCCACCTCTTTCAGCACAGAGTACCAAGTTTTTGTCCAGAGAGATCAGTTCCAACTATCACTTTTATCTACACATACTACTCTAACTACTCTCTCCACTCTTTGTGGCAAGATTCCTACCATAGAATGGTCCTCCTAATCCTCATCTTTATTGCCATTGGATATCATCACACTATCCTTTATTTTCTTTACATTCCACACACAAGTGACATTATTCTATGCTTATTTCTCTCCATCTTCTCATTTAATTTATCATAATAATCTCCATGTCCATTCATTTATAAGCATATTTTATGACGTCATTTTTCCCAACTTCTGCATAGTGTTAATCCATTTGCTAATCTGCTTCCACTCTTTTAAGATGCCTTTATTCTCAATATCATGGAGTCTCCTGCCTATATTTTCCTCTAAGTGCCCTATGGTTTTAGGTCTAATATCAAGATCTTTAATTCATTTTGATTTGACCTTTGTGCATGGTGATAAAGTGAGATCTGTGATCACCTTTTTGCACTTAGTTGAGAAAATTTCCAACATCACTGTTGAAGAGGCTTTACTTGTTCCACTTTGTATTTCTTACCCTTTTTTCAAAGATTGATTGTTTACCTGGGAATAATCTCAGAATACTCAAGTATCTTCCATTGGTCCTAGGGTCTATATTTGTTCTAATATTATAGAACATGACCATGTAGGATTCGTTCCAGAGATGCAAGGACAATTTAACATATGCATATCAGAATCTAATACACAATGTCAGCAAAAGTAAGAATAAAAAATCATATGATCTTATCATAGATGCAGATAAAGTATTTGACAAGTTCCAACACCCATTTATGATTAAAAAAACCTGTCAAGAAGATGGGAATTGAAGGAACATTTTTAATATATTCAAAGCTATCTACCACAAGCCATTGTAAACATTGTAACACCAATTGGAATTACTAAAAGACTTTTCCTTAAAATATAGCACAAGACAAGGTTATCCCCTCTCACCGCTTCTATTCAAGATAGTACTAGAAGTACTTGTCATAGCAATCAAGCAAAACAAAAATATCAATGGCATCTAGAAAGATGCCATTAATAGTTATAATAATAAAATAATAATAATAATAATTCAAGCTCTTATTATTTTACAGATAGCATGATACTATTTAGAAAATTTTAAAGATGAGAGGAGCTGTGGTTAAAGCTGTAGGGCATTTGCCTTGCACGTGCTAACCTAGGACAGACAGTGATTTGATCCCCAGGTGTCTCATATGGTCCCCCAGACCAGGAGTAATTTTTGAGCACCCCTAATAGTCACTAGGTGTGGCCCAAAAATAAAAAATAAAATACTAAAGACTATCAAAAAGATTTATAAACAATATATTTGTAGTAAGTTGTCACACCACAAAATTATTACACAAAATCCATGTAACTTTTATATACAAATAATGAAAGAGAAAAGACATTAAAGACACCATTATCCCATTCACAATTTTATTCACGGAAAACAAAATATACTGTAGTCAACTTAACTAAAGACATTAAAGACCTATGCAAAGAAAATTATAAAACTCTGCTTCAATAAATAGTAGAGGATGCAAGGAAGTGAAAATGTATACCCTGCTCATGGATTGGAGGATTAACATTGTTAAAATGGCAGTAGTTTCTAAGTATTGTATAGATTTAATGCAATTCCTCGAAATATACCCATACTACTTAAAAATAATTGGACCAAACACTCCTGAAACTCATTTGGAACACTAAATGCCCACGTATCGCTAAAGAAGCCCTTAGGAAAAAGAAATTGTTCAGCATCATTTTCCCCAACTTCAAATTGTACTATGGTACAATCAACTTAAATTTCAGGTTTGCTTTTGTCTTGGAACTATGACTCTGATTGTGTCTTCATTCTCATTCTTTAAATAAAATATATTTCACTTTTAATTCCACTGCGATCTTCTCTGCTAGATAACTAAAATTTTTATATGTCAATTTTTTTAAAATTTAAAAACAATTTTAATAATATTCCACAGATTGCCCAGTAAGTTGGCTTTTATTTTTCACAGATGACCTAATGTCCAATTTGTGCCATCCCAGATGGTCTCCTGAGTGTCAATAGAAGTAATCATTGTGTTCATAGCCAGGAATAACTATTGAATATTGCCCCAAACAAATAAAGAAAACAATCACTTTATACTTTAAGATATCTCATATTTTTAAGATGATTTTTATTGTGACCAAAGTGAATGAATCCTTGACAGTAATATTTAAGGTGCATAGTGACAATTAATAAGGCCCATTTCCACCACCTGTGTTGTCCTCCCTCCACCCCTGTTTCCAGCATGCATCCCACATCTTCCCCCTTTGCCCCCTGTACTGCTAATGTAACTGGTCACCTTTGTGTATAGCTTGTTGTAGATTTGGTATCAATTGTGTTGTCGTTTACTTTGGGTTTGTGTTTAAGTCTGATCATTATTTCCACGCAGTGTTCTAGTACCATCCATTCCCCTTCCCTACTTATGAGAAAGAACAAGATGATTCAAATTATGTGGTTCAAGTTATGTGGGAAAAAAGAAAAAAAAGAGAAAAACTGGGATGAGTTCATCTAGAAGTAAATATCAAATTAAAAAATATATCAATTTAAAAGAATAAAGGGAAAAAAGAAGAAAAACATAATAAAATAAACAAACAAAAAAATTCCCAAAGCAGTAACTACAAAAAAGCATAACAGTGACAAAACAACAACAACAACAACAAAACAACCAAATAATAACCAGGAGAATGAAAAAAATAGAAAAAATGAAGGAAGGTTGGTGCGGCAAGGTTATGTTCTTCTTCTTCTTCTTCTTCTTCTTCTTCTTCTTCTTCTTCTTCTTCTTCTTCTTCTTCTTCTTCTTCTTCTTCTTCTTCTTCTTCTTCTTCTTCAGCACATTAAGTACAGATACTCCTCACTTAACAACCTACCTGTTTAGCAACGGCTCGCACTTATGACCATCTCTTGACCATTATTTTATTGTATTTTAAATATTCTTTTTCCATCTTGTACACTCTACAGTACAGCACTGTAGTTTTTTGGTGCTTTAATGTACCTAATTTACTAATTTTATGTTCTGGAATATATTACAGTACTGTGTGTAAATTACACAACCTATGCAAATTAAAACAAGTGGAAGTTTTCAGTTTAATATTTCCCATTATTTTACTTATTCAGAATACTGTCTTTTCAAGTACTATTCATATACTGTACTACTCTATACAGTACATACAGTTCATCACTTAATGATCAAGTCTTTGAAACAGAACTTGGTCATTAAAGGAGGAGTATCTGTATTGAAAAAATAGAAAGGGAACTCCCTTGGTCTAAGAGTCACAGGGTTTCTCAGTCTTTGAAGCATAGTGTCATGGGAACAAGTATAAACCCTGTACATGCTCATTTTCACACCTCAGGGTCTTTTTATAATGTAAGGTAACTTTCCACTCAGTTGTGAATGATAAAATTAGGCCTATGTAACTAAAGATCTTGGTATTTGCACAGATCATAGGATGAAGCCTAGAATAGAGTCTTTCTTTACAGTTCTAAAAGTTCTGTTCCATCACTGTTATTTTTTATTAGTTTATGAATATTTGTCTAAGCCTATTATATATCTAGGAGTATATCTCTTTTTATAATAATGCTATATTTTCGTTTTGAAAAGATAGAGAAATTTCTATATATCTATTATTCTCAAACCTACTATTTCTAAATTTTATTTTCTGTGTAAATATTCTTCCTAATTGATCTTTTCAATAATGAGTAATATATTAAGATATTTTACTCTTATTGTGTTACTAATGATGCTTCTCCTTATTTTAGTAGCCATTTTTAAATACTGCTCTGAATTTATTCAGTAACATACATATAGATAGATAGAAGATAGATAGATAGATGTAGATGAGATAAATCTTCTGATTTTATTTATGCCTTTGTCTGAATATAATGCCATTTTCTTTTTTTTTAAACACCACACATACATGCTTATTTTATTTTGTTCACTATGATTTACAAAGCTATTAATAACAGAGTTGCAGACATTCAATGTCCCAACTCCAAACAAACCCACCAAGAGTGTCCATGTTCCTTCCTTCCCTCTCTCCCAAACCTCCTTAGCACTCATTTTTTTTCAAAGAATTAATTATTGTTTGAGCTCACACATATGAATTTTAGGTACATAGCTGCTTCTCCTCCAAAGCCACACAAATTACTTAAGATCATTGACCAGTGCATTATTTTAACAGCATTAGAGAAAAGCTGAAATCCTCAGGGTAGTAGCAAGGGAATGGGGCCAGAAGGGTTGTGAAAACTTGAGCCTGGCCTCATGGAAATCTTTAACATTAGAAAGTTAAAGTGGGGGGCCAGGAAGGTGGTGCTAGAGGTAAGGTGTCTGCCTTGTAAGCGCTAGCATAGGACGGACCGCAGTTCGATCCCCTGGAGTCCCATATGGTCCCCCCAAGCCAGGGGTAATTTCTTTTCTTTTTTTTTTTAATTTTTATTTTTAATTATTAGAACAAGGATGCAAAGAAAGAGGACAAGGTAAAGTTACAGTGGAAGGACAATCACCCATAACATAATTCTCAGAAGTCCCCTTGCTGATATCTTAACTTTGAAATTTCAGCCAAAGACCATTAAGATAAATAAGACAGAATCCATGTACAATTACTTTGTCCCTCAAGTCCCCAGATTGTAACACATTATAATATTTCTTTTTTTTTTTTTTTTTTTTTTTTTTTTTTTTTTTTTTTTTTTATCTTTATTTAAACACCGTGATTACAAACATGATTATAGTTGTATGATTACAGTCATGTAAAGAGCACCCCCCCTTCACCGGTGTAACATTCCCACCACCAATTTCCCAGATCTCCCTCCTCCCCACCCCCCTACACCTGTACTCGAGACAGGCTTTCTACTTCCCTCATTCATTCACATTTTATGATAGTTTTCAGTGTAGTCATCTCTGCAACTGCACTCATCACTCTATGTGATGAGCTGCATGTCCTGAGCTGCACCTACCAGCCCTCATCTCTCTTGTCTCTGAGATATTGTTAAAAATGTCCTTCATTTTTCTTAAAGCCCATAGATGAGTGAAACCATTCTGCGTCTTTCTCTCTCCCTCTGACTTACTTCACTCAGCATAATAGATTCCATGTACATCCATGTATTGGAAAATTTCATGACTTCATCTCTCCTGATGGCTGCATAGTATTCCATTGTGTATATGTACCACAGTTTCTTCAGCCACTCATCTGTTGAAGGGCATCTTGGTTGTTTCCAGAGTCTGGCTATTGTAAATAGCGCTGCAATGAATATAGGAGTAAGGAAGGGTTTTTTGTATTGTATTTTTGTGTTTCTTGGGTATATTCCTAGGAGTGGTATAGCTGGATCGTATGGAAGCTCAATTTCCAGTTTGTGAAGGAATCTCCATATCGCTTTCCATAAAGGTTGTACTAGACGGCATTCCCACCAGCAGTGAAAAAGAGTTCCTTTCTCTCCACATCCCCGCCAGCACTGCTTGTTTTCCTTTCTTGTGATGTGTGCCAATCTCAGTGGCGTGAGGTGGTACCTCATAGTAGTTTTGATTTGCATCTCCCTGACGATTAGTGATGTTGAACATCTTTTCATGTGCCTTTTGGCCATTTGCCTTTCTTCTTTTTCAAAGTGTCTGTTCATTTCTTCTCCCCATTTTTTGATGGGGTTAGTTGTTTTTTTCTTGTATAGTTCTGTCAGTACCTTGTAAATTTTGGATATTAGCCCTTTATCTGATGTGTATTGGGTGAATAATTTCTCCCACTCAGTGGGTGGCCTTTGTATTCTGGGCGCTATTTCCTTTGAGATGCAGAAGCTTTTCAGCTTAATATAGTCCCATCTGTTTATCTCTGCTTCCACTTGCTTGGAAAGTGCTGTCTCCTCCTTAAAGATGCCTTTAGTCTCAATGTCCTGGAGTGTTTCACCTACATGTTGTTCTATATACCTTATAGTTTCAGTTCTGATATCAAGGTCTTTAATCCATTTGGATTTTACCTTTGTATATGGTGTTAGCTGGGGGTCTGAGTTCGCTTTTTTGCAAGTGGTTAACCAGTTGTGCCAACACCACTTGTTGAATAGGCTTTCCCTGCTCCATTTAGGATTTTTTGCTCCTTTATCAAAAACAAGGTGGTTATATGTCTGAGGAACCTTCTCTGAGTACTCAAGCCTATTCCACTGATCTGAGGGTCTGTTTTTATTCCAATACCATGCTGTTTTTATAACTGTTGCTTTGTAATACAACTTAAAATTGGGGAAAGTAATGCCTCCCATATTCCTTTTCCCAAGGAGTGCTTTAGCTATTCGAGGTTGTTTGTTGTTCCAGATGAATTTCAGAAGTATTTGATCCACTTCTTTGAAAAATGTCATGGGTATCTTTAGAGGAATCGCGTTAAATCTGTACAATGCTTTTGGAAGTATTGCCATTTTAATGATGTTGGTCCTGCCAATCCATGAGCATGGTATGTGTTTCCATTTCCGCGTGTCCTCTCTTATTTCTTGGAGCAGTGTTTTGTAGTTTTCTTTGTATAGATCCTTCACATCTTTAGTCAGGTTGACTCCAAGATATTTGAGTTTGTGTGGAACTAATGTGAATGGGATTGTTCTCTTAATGTCCATTTCTTCCCTATCATTATTCGTGTATAAAAAGGCCATTGATTTTTGTGTGTTAATTTTGTATCCTGCCACTTTGCTATACAAATCTATTATTTCTAGAAGCTTTTTGGTAGAGTCTTTAGGGTTTTCTAAGTAGAGTATCATGTCATCTGCAAACAGTGAGAGCTTGACTTCTTCCTTTCCTATCTGAATTCCCTTGATATCTTTTTCTTGCCTAATCGCTATAGCAAGTACTTCCAGTGCTATGTTGAATAGGAGTGGTGAGAGAGGACAGCCTTGTCTTGTACCAGAATTTAGAGGAAAGGATTTTAGTTTTTCTCCATTGAGGATAATATTTGCCACTGGCTTCTGGTAGATGGCTTTGACTATATTGAGAAAGGTTCCTTTTATTCCTATCTTGCTGAGAGTTTTAATCAAGAATGGGTGTTGAACCTTATCAAATGCTTTTTCTGCATCTATTGATATGACCATGTGATTTTTATTTTTGTTGTTGTTTATGTTGTGTATTATATTAATAGATTTACGGATGTTAAACCATCCTTGCATTCCTGGGATGAAACCTACTTGATCAAAGTGAATGATCTTCTTGATGAGGCACTGGATCCTGTTCGCCAGGATTTTGTTGAGGATCTTTGCATCTGTGTTCATCAGGGATATTGGTCTGTAATTTTCTTTTTTGGCAGCATCTCTATCAGGTTTTGGTATTAAGGTGATGTTGGCTTCATAAAAGCTATTTGGAAGTATTCCTGTTTTTTCGATTTCATAAAAGAGCCTGGCCAGAATTGGTAGTAGTTCCTCTTGAAAGGTTTGAAAGAATTCATTCGTGAATCCATCAGGGCCTGGGCTTTTGTTTTTGGGTAAATTTTTGATTACAGTTTTAATTTCCTCAATAGTGATGGGGGTGTTTAGATATGCTACCTCTTCTTTATTCAACCGTGGAAGGTTATATGAGTTCAGAAATTTATCCATTTCTTCCAGGTTCTCATATTTAGTGGCATAGAGTTTCTCAAAGTATTCTCTGAATACCCTTTGAATCTCTGCAGTATCTGTAGTGATCTCCCCCTTCTCATTTCTAATACGCGTTATCAAGTTTCTCTCTTTCTTTTGCTTTGTGAGTTTTGCCAATGGTCTATCAATCTTGTTTATTTTTTCAAAGAACCAACTTCTGCTTTCGTTGATCTTTCGGATTGTTTTTTGGGTTTCCACTTCGTTGATTTCTGCTCTCAGCTTTGTTATTTCCTTCTGTCTCCCTATTTTTGGGTCCTTTTGTTGAGCACTTTCTAGTTCTATTAGCTGTGTCATTAAGCTACTCAGGTAAGCTCCTTCTTCCTTCCTGATGTGTGCTTGCAAAGCTATAAATTTTCCTCTCAGTACTGCTTTTGCTGTGTCCCATAAGTTCTGATAGTTTGTGTCTTTATTGTCATTTGTTTCCAGGAACCTTTTGATTTCCTCCTTGATTTCATCTCGGACCCACTGGTTATTGAGTATGAGGCTGTTTAACTTCCAGGTGTTAAATTTTTTCTTCTGTGTCCCTTTGCAGTTCACATCTAACTTCAGAGCCTTGTGGTCAGCAAAGGCAGCCTGCAAAATGTCTATCTTTTTTATTTTATGGAGGTATGTTTTATGTGCCAGCACATGATCTATCCTGGAGAATGATCCATGTACATTGGAAAAGAATGTGTATCCAGGTTTCTGAGGATAGAGTGCCCTATATATATCTACTAGGACTCTTTCATCCATTTCTTTTTGCAGGTCTAGTATATTTTTGTTGGGTTTCCATTTGGTTGACCTATCAAGTGTTGACAAGCCTGTGTTGAGGTCTCCCACAATTATTGTGTTATTATTGATATCCTTCTTCAGATTTGTCAACAATTGTATTAAATACTTTGCTGGACCCTCATTCGGTGCGTATATGTTTAGGAGAGTGATTTCTTCTTGCTGTACAAATCCCTTGATTAGTACATAATATCCATCTTTGTCCCTTACAATTTTTCTGAGTATAAAGTTTGTGTCATCTGATATTAGTATGGCCACCCCCGCTTTTTTAAGGGTGTTGTTTGCTTGAATGATTTTCCTCCAGCCTTTGATTTTGAGTCTATGTTTATTCTGACTATTCAGGTGTGTTTCTTGTAGACAGCAGAAGGTTGGCTTCAGTTTTTTGATCCATTTCGCCACTCTGTGCCTCTTAACTGGTGCATTTAGTCCATTGACATTGAGAGAAATAATTGTCATGGGATTTATTGCCATCTTTGTGTAGAAGTTTGGTGTGTTTTTTGTTCTGTCTTGTTTTTAGAGTAGATCTTTCAGTTTTTCTTTTAAGGCTGGTTTTGAGTCTGCAAAGATTTTGAGCTGTTGTTTATCTGTGAAGCCGTGTATACATCCGTCAAACTTGAAACTTAGTTTTGCTGGGTGCAATATTCTTGGCGAAGCATTTATTTCATTGAGTTTTGCCACTACGTCCCACCACTGCCTTCTGGCCTTGAGTGTTTCTGGTGACAGGTCTGCTGTAAATTTCAAGGATGCTCCGTGGAATGTAATTTCCCTTTTCGATCTTGCTGCTTGCAGTATTCTATCTCTATCGGTGGGTTTCATCATGGTGACTAGGATGTGTCTTGGGGTGTTTCTACTGGGGTCTTTTTTAGCTGGTACTCTTCGGGCATGCAGGATTTGGTCACATGTTTTCTTTAGCTCTGGTAGTTTCTCTGTGATGATGTTCTTAACCATTGATTCTTCCTGAAGATTTTCTTCTTGGGTCTCTGGAACTCCAATGATTCTGAAGTTGTTTCTGTTGAGCTTATCAAAGACTTCTATTTTCATCTTCTCATATTCTTTGAGTAAATTTTCCATTGTCTGATCATTTGATTTGAGGTTTTTTTCTAATCTCTTCTGCTGTGTAAAGTTGTTATGCATCTCATCTTCTAAAGCACTAATTCTATCCTCAGCTGCTGTTAACCTGTTGGAAAACTCATCCATTATGTTCTTCAATTCGTCTATTGAGTTTTTCAGACCTGTTATCTGATCTGATATTTCAGTTTGGAGTTTTCTGATTTCTGTCTTCATATTCTCTTGATTTTTATTAGTGCTCTGATTTATACTTTCTTTGATATCTGATAGCAACCTCCATATTTCGTCTCTAAACTCCATTTCTGAAAGACTGCTTAGGTAGTTGGTCGTTGTTGGGTCATCAGAGTTTCCATCTTCATTCTCTATGGTTGAAGTTGGTCTGCGTAGTCTCCCCATTGTCTCGCTTACGCTGTGGGTTTTTCTACGTGTTGTGGTGGTACTCATTGGCGAGGTGGAGTGCGCGGCCGCGAAGCGCAGCGGAGCGGCCGCGCTCCGGCCCCCAAACACTCACCTCAGCCGAGGCAAGCCGTCAGGGGATGCCTGGGGAGGCCCCCAAGTGTCTGCCAAGCAAAGAAACCAGCACAATCCACAACTCCAACAGAAAACTCACAGCCCCAGCGAGACACGCCTTGAAGAGATTAATGCTGAATCAGGTCAAAGTTCCCAGGTTGATGCAGGCTGGGGGAGGTCCCAAAATGTCTGCCGGGCCTAGGGGTCCAGCAGTCAGCCTGATCTGCAACTCCGGCCCCCAAACACTCACCTCAGCCGAGGCAAGCCGTCAGGGGATGCCTGGGGAGGCCCCCAAGTGTCTGCCAAGCAAAGAAACCAGCACAATCCACAACTCCAACAGAAAACTCACAGCCCCAGCGAGACACGCCTTGAAGAGATTAATGCTGAATCAGGTCAAAGTTCCCAGGTTGATGCAGGCTGGGGGAGGTCCCAAAATGTCTGCCGGGCCTAGGGGTCCAGCAGTCAGCCTGATCTGCAACTCCGGCCCCCAAACACTCACCTCAGCCGAGGCAAGCCGTCAGGGGATGCCTGGGGAGGCCCCCAAGTGTCTGCCAAGCAAAGAAACCAGCACAATCCACAACTCCAACAGAAAACTCACAGCCCCAGCGAGACACGCCTTGAAGAGATTAATGCTGAATCAGGTCAAAGTTCCCAGGTTGATGCAGGCTGGGGGAGGTCCCAAAATGTCTGCCGGGCCTAGGGGTCCAGCAGTCAGCCTGATCTGCAACTCCGGCCCCCAAACACTCACCTCAGCCGAGGCAAGCCGTCAGGGGATGCCTGGGGAGGCCCCCAAGTGTCTGCCAAGCAAAGAAACCAGCACAATCCACAACTCCAACAGAAAACTCACAGCCCCAGCGAGACACGCCTTGAAGAGATTAATGCTGAATCAGGTCAAAGTTCCCAGGTTGATGCAGGCTGGGGGAGGTCCCAAAATGTCTGCCGGGCCTAGGGGTCCAGCAGTCAGCCTGATCTGCAACTCCGGCCCCCAAACACTCACCTCAGCCGAGGCAAGCCGTCAGGGGATGCCTGGGGAGGCCCCCAAGTGTCTGCCAAGCAAAGAAACCAGCACAATCCACAACTCCAACAGAAAACTCACAGCCCCAGCGAGACACGCCTTGAAGAGATTAATGCTGAATCAGGTCAAAGTTCCCAGGTTGATGCAGGCTGGGGGAGGTCCCAAAATGTCTGCCGGGCCTAGGGGTCCAGCAGTCAGCCTGATCTGCAACTCCGGCCCCCAAACACTCACCTCAGCCGAGGCAAGCCGTCAGGGGATGCCTGGGGAGGCCCCCAAGTGTCTGCCAAGCAAAGAAACCAGCACAATCCACAACTCCAACAGAAAACTCACAGCCCCAGCGAGACACGCCTTGAAGAGATTAATGCTGAATCAGGTCAAAGTTCCCAGGTTGATGCAGGCTGGGGGAGGTCCCAAAATGTCTGCCGGGCCTAGGGGTCCAGCAGTCAGCCTGATCTGCAACTCCGGCCCCCAAACACTCACCTCAGCCGAGGCAAGCCGTCAGGGGATGCCTGGGGAGGCCCCCAAGTGTCTGCCAAGCAAAGAAACCAGCACAATCCACAACTCCAACAGAAAACTCACAGCCCCAGCGAGACACGCCTTGAAGAGATTAATGCTGAATCAGGTCAAAGTTCCCAGGTTGATGCAGGCTGGGGGAGGTCCCAAAATGTCTGCCGGGCCTAGGGGTCCAGCAGTCAGCCTGATCTGCAACTCCGGCCCCCAAACACTCACCTCAGCCGAGGCAAGCCGTCAGGGGATGCCTGGGGAGGCCCCCAAGTGTCTGCCAAGCAAAGAAACCAGCACAATCCACAACTCCAACAGAAAACTCACAGCCCCAGCGAGACACGCCTCAGCCGAGGCAAGCCGTCAGGGGATGCCTGGGGAGGCCCCCAAGTGTCTGCCAAGCAAAGAAACCAGCACAATCCACAACTCCAACAGAAAACTCACAGCCCCAGCGAGACACGCCTCAGCCGAGGCAAGCCGTCAGGGGATGCCTGGGGAGGCCCCCAAGTGTCTGCCAAGCAAAGAAACCAGCACAATCCACAACTCCAACAGAAAACTCACAGCCCCAGCGAGACACGCCTCAGCCGAGGCAAGCCGTCAGGGGATGCCTGGGGAGGCCCCCAAGTGTCTGCCAAGCAAAGAAACCAGCACAATCCACAACTCCAACAGAAAACTCACAGCCCCAGCGAGACACGCCTCAGCCGAGGCAAGCCGTCAGGGGATGCCTGGGGAGGCCCCCAAGTGTCTGCCAAGCAAAGAAACCAGCACAATCCACAACTCCAACAGAAAACTCCATAATATTTCTTAACAGCACACAAGGCAATCCAAAGCCATAAAACTTACATAACTCCTTAAACATTACAGGCATAGAATTTTCTTACATTTCCATATACATGCATATTAGCTTAAGTTAACCTCAAATTTTAAGTGAGTTCTTTTTAAGGATTAGAGTCAAAGGAGCACAGTAAAAATGGTGTTAGAGTGGCAATTGTTGTTTGCATAGGCCCACCAAAATATGAGGGACATGGAAAGAAATAACCTTGGCCTAAATACAAAGAGACCCAACCCCTGAAGTTTCCTGGCACAAGACCAACTCTAGGCTCCAGGCAAGCTAGATCATCCAATCCAAGACATTGTCTGTAGTGCCAACACACTTTTATTTTTCACACATTCTCTGTTGTTGGTATCATGTTTCTGTATTAAAGATCCTGGAATCTGCATATCCTACATTGAAGTCAGGATGTGGAGCGTCCTCTCCTTTCACCTCACAATCAAAGGGCAATGCAGGGAGCCCTGTCCTGTAAGCAGGTCATTGTTGTTGTTAAGTCTTCTCAGTGTTAAGGGAAGTCTCTTTTGAGCAGGTCGATGTCTGAGCAGTGTAGGGTCTTCCGTGGTAGAGGACTGCTTCCAGGTGATGTTATAGACCAGCCTGGATGTTTTGTGGATGGCTTCCCTGGTTCAGGGGAGAATGGAAAATGTCCTTTCTTCTGAGGTCTGTGCCAGGTCGTTATGTCAATGTTCAGGGTGTAAGGTCCCTTTGCACTACAAGATTTGTGTGTTCCAATCTCTATTAGATAAAATCTTATTTGTATGTATAGTATTTTCCCATTTTAATGTGCCTACGCAAATAAGAAGCAATGCCACATGGTGTTATTGGCGCATATGGGGGCCATAAGAACAATTCCAATTATTCCCATGATATGGTTCAATCATAAGCATTAAACTGGGGGACTCTTTCACCAAAATTCTTCATTAAACAGTTCAAAAAAAGAAGATATAAAGTGGTTAGAATCGTCACTGTATAAGACAACATTTAGTAAGAATTATAGCTGTCAGAGAAGAAACACAAAATATTCTAAAGAAATACGTGTCCATTATATGTATCTTGAAACAGTTTGGGGTTGTCATACACAATGCACAGTTTTGGACTGTGATTAGGATTGTACACTACTAAAGTTAAAAAGAGTAATGTAGGTTAGTGACGTTTGGGAGGGGGTTAGAGAGTTAAGGAGTAAAAAAGAGCTTTGTAGGGGTGTGGGAAAGGGCAGAATGCAAAATGAACATTCTGTATATGCAAAACATAACAAAAGAAAAAGAAATACTCTTAATACATGAAGTACGCGCGGGGGGCGCGTGGTTCTGTAGTTTTTGGATGCCTAGGGAGGAATTTCTCACCCCCTCCCCCCAGGGCCCGATTAACCAGGCGAGGCCCTGAAGACCCGCCTGGTGTGGGGGGAAATCCTGGCATGCGGAGTGTTCTGAGCCCAGCCGTGCCTCTCGCCATTTTCTAATTCTAATTATTTTCTTTGACTTGAATACTATTTTGTTTGATAGTAATATGGCTCTGTTTTTTCTAATTCTACTATTACTTATAGATTGTTTCCACTAGTTCATTCTGGGTTTGTTTATGAACATTTAAATGTCTCTTACAAGAAGTAGAAGACTGAGTTTTGTTTTCTGTTCCATCCAGGCACTTTGCTCTTTTTGATGGATAAATTTAGACAATTAGAATTATCACTGATTAATGAATGCATTGCTATGTATTTTTAAGGTGATTATATATACTTGATCTCTGTTTTTATATGAGGTCAGTAAGTATCTCTGTTTCAGATTCTAAGCATTTTCTCAATTGCTGTTTGTCTAAGAATAATTTTATTCTTCTTCAAATCTGCATAAGAGTTTACATGTCCTGGCCCTGTGGTATGAAATCACTGCTGATGGTGCTTGGAAAAATATTTATGGTGCTGTAGATCAGACACCACGGCTTAGTTGCATGAAAATCAAGCACCTTACCCACAATTCTTTTTTTCTGGTTCTTGGTATTTATATATGATATTAATATTTTCCCTTTCATTAATCCCATTATTCCTTTCATACTTAACTTCCCTAATTAAATGTTTACTTTATCAAATTACTGACATTCTATAAACATTCATTAAAAATGTATCAGCGTTTCATTGACATACATCAACGACTCCAAATATTTTATATTTATGACAGATGTAAAATTTCATCAAGAGATTAGGATATCCTTAAAGACAAATAAGTTTGTAGTTCATGTTTTGTATCATCTAGTCCCCATTTTTGTCATTAATATATCAAAAATATATTTTCTTCTAATTTTAGTAATTTTTTGCAGCCAAGCTCATATCAAGCATAAATGTCATTTAGTAGAAGTGTTTTGATACAATTATCAACATAAGCCTTTTATTAAATGCATTGTTGCTATAAACTAAATATTACAAAAACATGTTTTACCTAAGTGATAGATAAAGAACAATACGGGAGACAGAGAAACACTAACAGGAAGGAAGCATTCAGATCCAATTCAATTGAGCATTGTCTCAATTCATGATTTAGAAAATCAATGACATATCAGCTTAGTAGCCACTGATCCATAAGGTAATTGCACCTACTAATATCTTCAGCATAAATCTTCTGAAATGGTCAAAGCCAATGACCAGAGGGTAAAACAAATTTTTTTCCATTTATCCACAAATTGAAAAATAATCACCTCATTCTTATTTCTTCAAGAAACAAAATAATATTGCCTTAAAGGTACAAAGCTACTATTAAGTACACTTGTATAGTATTGGGATCATTATTCTTTCAAGTAACAAGCTGTAGTTCTGTGATGTAGATTCTATTTATCTATAAAAATAGTATGTAGGCTTTTAACCAATTATTTTAATAAGTACATTGAATTTCATTATAGAGAACTGGGCATTGTTGTTATATATGGGGAAAATTATCCCCACTGCTTTTGTTATGTTGTTTTGAGACATCTTAACTAACTAGATAAGAATGGTTCTTTTGGAAAAGATGTAGGCTTAAATAAATACTAAACAAATTGAGTATTAACACACAGGGAGAAAGTAAGATTGATGATCTGACAAAACATTAATTAAAAAGAGGAACATTGCCAAGATTTTCTTGTATAATTCAATTCCACACAATTCTAAAGCAAAATTAATTTACTGTTTCTTATTTGACAACAAAGCAAGAGCTTTATATTGATTATTTTTCTAATGCGTGCATATATAGCATAGTAAAGCTTTATAATCAGAAATAGTTGTTTATCTCCATACTTTTGCATGTAAATTCTAAAATTCAACTGAGACTATAAAAGTATTTTTTAAGCAAAGTTAGTTTGCACTTATTTTTTTCAAGTGTATAGATATACAAAGCAAATAAAAAATTTGGAATTGATTTAGTAAATCACAATAAATCATTAAGAAACTTTGTTTTGGGTATTTGCCAGCTTCTGAGTATTTTACATAATTTATCAATGAGGGTTAATTTTTAAAGTTTCTTGTTTAATTTTGTTTTCCCAAGAATTAGCAGTTTTAAAGACTAAAAGCCATAATCAATATCACTGTCCTCCAAAATATTTTAAAAGTTCTCTTTCTTGGGTTATATACAAATATTGTTTCAAAATATTTAGTTCTTTTGATAAAACTGAGAAATAGAATTTAAATATGTAATTTTATGACACTAAAATAAATAATTTTTCAAATTATAAATATATAATAAAACACCAGTTTTCAAATAAAGTCTAAATTTGTAACCATAAGCTAATTTGAACTATTTTGTTTAAATGGACCACATAATTAGAAGATATAATAAATCATTAAACTTGACATTGCTTATTCTCATAACGATTAATGAAAGAAATAGTATGTTAAAGAAACTAAACTTTGAAATTTTAATTTATTTTATTCATCCAGTATTTTAAAATAAGGCTTAAATTTAGATATTATCAAATTTAATATTGACAAAGCCAGAGAAGCAGTAATAAGAAGTGAAACCAGAAAGATAGAAGTCAATAGAACTTTATGTTCTCAATTCCTTGCTCTTGAAATCAAGTTCAAATGCTTGTTTGCTCCAGGAGACATCTCATAAAGCTACAGAACTCCAGGTTTCCCTGGAATAACTCCAGGTTATTCATTCATTGATGCTCCTATGAAGCATTATGTAAGGTCAAGTAGTTTAACTAAAAGGTTATCATTAATGGGTGTGGAAACAATTAGTGCTTTCACACCCTAATATATCCTACCAGATTATGTAAAATAACACAAAGACACACATACACACACCAAACCTGTAAAATCAATCTAATATAATCAGAAATGATAAATAAATATGTATAAAGTAGTTTGTAGGATATTAGTTTGGCGGAGTCACTCTTATGCTCTGAACTCTCATTGCCTTTTTATCAATTTTTATAAGTTTTATTGTGACCAAAGAGTGAATAACAAAATTTTAACAGCAGTATGTAAGGTACATAGTGCTAAAGAATCAGGGCCATTCCCCCACCAGGGTCCTTTTGTCCCCAGGAGTGCTAGTGAAACTGTTCCCCTTGTGTATAGCTTGTTGTAGATAGAGTATCCATTCTGTTGTTGACTTTAGGTTTGATATTTAAGTCGGGTCATTTTTTTTCATCCCACTCAATGTTCATAAGGCTGTTTGGTCCTAGTACCATTCATTTTTATCCCCCCCCCCCTCAATTCATGAGGCAGAACAAAATGATTCAAGTTGTGTGGTTCTGCTGGAAGAAGAAAAAATATAAGAAAAATATAACAACAAAAAGAAAACCGAACAGTTTTTACAAAAAAAAAGATAGCTACTACCAAAAAAAAATAAAAAGCATCCAGCAGCAAAAAAATTATCACCAATCACTACAAGAGTGAAAAAGAAAGAAAAGAAAGAAAAAAGAAAGAAAAAGACGAAAAGTAAAAAAGAAAAAGAAGATAAAAAGAAAAAAGTGGCAAGGTTTTGTGCTATCCCCCCGCTTTTTTTTTTTTTTTTTTTTGCATAGGCACAGTAAGTATTAGGAAAGTAAGAAAGAGATGGCCTAAGAGATTCAGTTTCTCATCCCTTAAAGCATACTGTCATGTGAACAACTACTGGCTTCATACATGCTCATTGTCAAACCCCAAGTTCTTTTTTTATGGTGCCAGGAAATTTTTCACTCAGTTGTGGATGATAAAATCCGGCCACTATAGCTAGAGATCTTGGTATTTGCACAGGTCATAGGACAAGGTCTAGGATAGAGTTTATGGTTCTAAAAGTACTGTTCCATCATTGTTGTAATCAGTCTTCTGTAATAAGTGGTCTTGGTTTTACTCAGATACTACCAAAGCCTAGGATAAAGTCTTCATTATGGTTCCAAAATTTCTGCTCAGTCTCCGTTGTCAAAGTCGAGCCTCTGTAATTAGAAATCTTGATTTTTGTACAAGTTCTAGGATAGGGCTTTTCTTATTGGTCCAGGATAAGTTCAGCCCAGTCATGGTTGTCAAAGTCAATCTTCTGCAGTTAGTTAGTGCTCTTGGTTTTTGCACAGATCAAAGGATGACACATGTTCTGATTTCCTCTTACTGTTAGGTGATGTAGTTTTATTTGTTATATTATATATATATATATATCTAATATATCATTAAATACCTATATATATACATATACATATTTTATTTTATCCTCACCGATTTTAGTTCTGCTTGGAATGAAAACTGAGAAGAAAAAATGTTGGCTGGGATAAAATCTCAGGTCAAAACAAGAAACTGTGTAGCCTGTCATCCTTACCCACAATAGCACCAGCAGTACAATATGACACCATACACTTGTGGCTAGGCACAGTAAAAAAGGGGAAACCAGCACCAATCTACCGCCAGTGCACTATTCACTTCACCTGGGTTCCCATGTTCCCTCTACCCCAATTTTCCCTCCCCAGACATTCATCTTAATGGACACCTTTTTAATTTAATTGTTGAAGTTTAAATCTCTTGTTTTTAATATTCTTGACTCTGTGGATTTGAATAATTAGATATAACTCTCTTTATACCATTGATATACTCAGTGTATAACTCCTGTTCCCCATTTTTCCTGTTCTTTGCCCTCTTCTATACTATTCAGCCAATGAGTGATTTAAAAAACCATCATTAAAATACTGCATTGCTGGAACTGAACAAATAGTAAAGCATGTAGTGTAGGTTACTTGCCTTGCACATGCTCAACCCAGGTTTATCATCTGCATATCATATTATACCTTAAATTCTGTTAGCAGTACTTCCTGAGTGCAGAGATATAAATAAATTACCTTTGAACTTTGCTAGGTATGAGAAAAAAATCTATTAAAATCAATAATAATAAAATATTGTATTCCCTCCTCTAGTTGTATATGTACCACATAAAATGAGATTTTCCTGTCATTATATTTATTTCCCTTAGTAAAAAAAACTTTGTTTTTTGTTTAGAACAGGATAGATATGCGATTCAACAGGGGTCTTGCCTTGTATACAGCTGACAGTGGTTCAATCTCAGGCTATTTCATTGAATCTCAAATAAAACAAATCCACAACAACAAAATATTACCCCAATGTAGATATGTCAAGAAAGTAAGGTTACTATAAAGCAAACTTTACAAATGTTTTTGTTAGTTGACCCAGTGGAGTGGGTTGGAGGAGAGAATGTGAGGGAAACAAGGGTCTTTCAACCCATTTCCCCGATCAAAGATGATTGTTAAACTTTACAGGTCATTAATCCATACTTAGGGTTAATTCAAGCCTCAGATTCTTAGAAGTCTCACAATCTGTAAAACCTTTCACCTGATATTTCCAAGAGTTCCATAGATAAAGGGTGGCTATGTTGGGTTTGTCCTCTCTGAAGTTCAAAGCCAATGGAGTAATTTACCAAACTAGAAAGTGGTTACACTGAAAAAAGATCACTGCTCACAGAGGATCAAGGGATCACATGCCTTAATCTGGCAGTATGGCCATTGAAAAAAAAAAAGTGAAGGGAATATTTTAGTTTTGAGTTTATCTTACATGGGAAGGTAGACGTTTTTCTAAGCATAACTTTATTTTACTAACAGTAATAATCCAAGTTCTGATAATAAACTGTCTAAACTGCTATTTAAAAATTTAGATTTATTTTGTTTTCATAAAATGCATAAGCAAATGAATTGAATCATGATCTGTTGAAAGATCAAAGTTGTATTCATTCAAAATACATTAAGCAACCTGAATTATCATTTGTTTTATAAGGCTTTTTGAGGCTTAAAGTGAAATATATACAGGGATTCCCAGCTAATATGAGATATCCAATACAAAATAAGGTAACAAGGAAGCCAATAACAAGAGCCGTTGGCATATGTTACTTGTTGGAACTAAAGTATATTATAATATCAATCCAAAGAATTATACAACTATCAGAAAACTTATTTAAAAGACAATAGTAAGTTACAGTTATATCATATTACACAAAGATTTTTAATATAAGATTTGAACATACCATGTTCCATTAAAGTACATAAAAAGCAATAATGAATAGCATTTATGTGATCTGTTTTTCAATTTGAATAAAATCTGCAGGATTTTCTACTGATCAGATAGTTTTTATATTAAAATATAGCTACTGAGTATATTCTGGGAGGGGTTCAATTGCCAATGTTCCCAAATTCTGCTTCCTATTAGTACAGAAGTCAACCTATTATTTCTACACTGCAATAAATGATAATTAATACATTGCTAGTAATATAGCTTTCTGAACATGATTCTCATCATAAATATGAGCTTACATTTATATTTGTACTAACACAATGATTAATTACCTTGCACTTCATATATTTCCAAGGAGTTTTGTTAAAGATTTTATTTTGTACTGAAGGCTATTGTAATAGACCACTAAATTATGTATATATATCAAAGATATAAACATATTAAATTAAATTTATAGGACTTTCTTAATAGATTACACATCATTAAGAATTTATTGTAGTAATTGATAATACTTGGCAGTTCAAGAGTAATTATTTTATATATTACAATTTTTAAGAACTGATGTTTGTATCTTTTTTTTTTTGTTTGTTTTTGGGCCACACCCATTTGACGCTCAGGGGTCACTCCTGGCTATGCGCTCAGAAGTCGCTCCTGGCTTGGGGGACCATATGGGACGCCGGGGGATCGAACCGCGGTCCATCCAAGGCTAGCGCAGGCAAGGCAGGCACCTTACCTCCAGCGCCACCGCCCGGCCCCAGATGTTTGTATCTTAGAAAATATTTTGTTATGTGTATTTTTCTTATTTGTCTTTGTAACAAATTATCTATCACATATTCTACATGATATTATATTATGGCTTAAGTACTAAGAACAATTAATAAGGTAAGTTAAGTAAATCATTTAATATTGTTTTATGGAACATTTATTTTGCTGCAGAATTTAGCATTCTCATTAACTACACACTTAAATGACATTAAGTCTATTATTAAGAAATGGGTTAACAATAGTTCAGTTTCATACTTTGTTTTTTAATATATATTTTATTTAAACAACTTGATTACATACATGATTGTGTTTAGGTTTCAGCAATGTAAAGAACATCACCCATCACCAGTGCAACATTCCCATCTCCAATGTCCCAAATCTCCCTCCTCCCCACCCAAAAATCGCCTGTACTCTAGACAGGCTTTCTATTTCCCTCGTACATTCTTATTGTTAGGATATATGTAGTTATTTCTCTAACTAAACTCATCCCTGTTTGTGGTGAGATTCATGACATGGGCTGTAACTTCCAGCTCTTTTCTCTTTTGTGTCTGAAAGTTATTATTGCAAGAATGTCTTTCACGTTTCTTAAAACCCTAGATGAGTGAGACCATTCTGCGTTTTTCTCTCTCTCTCTCTCTCTCTGACTTATTTCACTTAGCATTATAGATTCCATGTACATCCATGTATAGGAAAATTTCATGACTTCTTCTCTCCTAACAGCTGCATAATATTCCATTGTGTATATGTATCACAGTTTCTTTAGCCATTCTGTTGAAGGGCATATTGGTTGTTTACAGAGTCTTGCTATGGTAAATAGTGCTGCAATGAATATAGGTGTAAGGAAGAGATTTTTGTATTGTATTTTTGTGTTCCTAGGGTATATTCCTAGGAGTGGCTTAGCAGGATCATATGGGAGCTCGATTTCCAGTTTTTAGAGGAATCTCCATATTGCTTTCCATAAAGGTTGACCTAGACGGCATTTCCACCAGCAGTGGATAAGAGTTCCTTTCTCTCCACATCCCCGCCAACATTTCCACCAGCAGTGGATAAGAGTTCCTTTCTCTCCACATCCCCACCAACACTGCTTTTTCTCATTCTTTGTGATGTGTGCCAATCTCTGTGGTGTGAGGTAGTACCTCATAGTTGTTTTGATTTGCATCTCCCTGATGATTAGTGATGTGGAGCATTTTTTCATGTATCTTTTGGCCATTTGTATTTATTCTTTGTCAAAGTGTCTGTCATTTCTTCTCCCCATTTTTTTATGGGATTAGATATTTTTTTCTTGTAAAGTTCTGTCAGTGCCTTGTATATTTTGGAGATTAGCCCCTTATCTGATGGGTATTGGGTGAATAGTTTCTCCCACTCAGGGGGGTGCTCTTGTATCCTGGGTGCTATTTCCTTTGAGATGCAGAAGCTTCTATATATTAATATATTAATATATTTCCATCTGTTAATCTCTGCTTTCACAATCTTGAAGATGCCTGTAGTCTCAAAGTCCTGGAGTGTTTTGCCTACGTGTTGTTCTATATATCTTATGGTTTTGGGTCTGATATAGAGATCTTTAATCCATTTGGATTTTACCTTCGTACATGATGTTAAATGGGGGTCTAAGTTCAATTTTTTGCAAGTGGCTAGCCAGTTGTGCCAACAGCAATTGTTGAAAAGGATTTCTTTGCTCCATTTACAATTTATTGCTCCTTTATCAAAAATTAGGTACTTGTATGTCTGGGGAACATTCTCTGAGTATTCAAGCCTATTCCACTGATGAGGTCCTGTCTTTATTCCAATACAATGCTGTTTTGATAACTATCGCTTTGTAGTAAAGTTTAAAGTTGGGAAAAGTAGTTCCACTCATATTCTTTTCTCCAATGATTGCTTTAGCTATTCTAGGGTGTTTATTGTTCCAAACGAATTTCAAAACTGCCTGATCCACTTCTTTGAAGAATGTCATGGGTGTCTTTAGATAAATGGTCCTCAAACTATGGCCCGCAGGCCACATATTGTATTTGTATCTGTTTTGTTTCTTCACTGTAAAATAAGATATATGCAGTGTGCATAATAATTCGTTCATAAGTTTTTTTTTTTTACTATAGTCAGACCCTCCAATGGTCTGAGAGACAGTGAACTGGTCCCCTGTTTAAAAAGTTTGAGGACCCCTGTTTTAGAGGGATCGCATTAAATATGTACAATGCTCTGGGGAGTATTGCAATTTCGATGATGTTAGTCCTGCCAATCCATGAGCAGGATATGTGTTTCCATTTCCATTTCTGTGTATCCTCTCTTATTTCTCATAGCAGAATTTTACAGTTTTCTTTGTATAGTTCCTTCACAGTTGTTTCCAAGATATTTGAGTTTGTGTGGCACTATTGTGAATGACGTTGTTTTCTAAATGTCCATATTTTCCCTATGGTGTATAGAAAGGCCATTGATTTTGTGTGTTAATTTTGTAACCTACCACATTGCTATATGAGTCTATTTTTCTAGAACCTTTTTCTAGGGTCTTTAGGGTTTTTTAAGTAGAGTATTATGTCATCTGCAAACAGCGAGAGCTTGACTTCTTCCTTTCCTATATGGATTAACTTGATACCTTTTTCTTGCCTAATCACTATAGCAAGGACTTTCAGTGCTATGTTGAATAGGAGTGGTCAGAGAGGCCAGCCTTGTCTTGTGCCAGAACTTAGAGGAAAGGCTTTTAGTTTTACTCCATTGAGGATAATATTTGCCTCTGGCTTGTGGTAGATGACCTTAACTATATTGAGAAAGGTTCCTTTCGTTCCCATCTTGCTGAGAGTTTTGATCAAGAATGGGTGTTGGACCTTATCAAATGCTTTCTCTGCATCTATTGATATGATCAAGTAATTTCTATTTTTCTTGTTATTGATTTTGTGTATTATGTTGATATATATATGGATGTTAAGCCAGTCTTGCATTCCTGGGATGAAACCTACTTGATCGTAGTGGATGATCTTCTTAATGAGGCATTGAATCCTATTTGCGAAGATTTTGTTGATGATCTTTGCATCTGTGTTTATCAGTGATATTGGTCTGTAATTTTCTGTTTTGTAGCATCTCTGTCTGGTTTAGGTATCAAGGTGATATTGGCTTCATAACAGGTATTTGAAAATGTTCCTGTTTTTTCGATTTCATGAAGGAGTCTGGCCAGGATTGGTAATAGTTCTTCTTGAAAGGTTTGAAAGAATTCATTACTGAATCCATCTGGGCCTGGGCTTTTGTTTTTGGGCAGACATTTGATTACTGTCTTAATTTTCTCAGTAGTGATGTGGGTGTTTAGATATTCTACATCCTCTTCATTCAACCATGGGAGATTATAAGAGACCAAGAATTTATCCATTGCTTCCAGGTTCTCATTTTTAGTAGCATAGAGTTTTTCAAAGTAGTTTCTAATTACCCTTTAAATCTCTGTTATATCAGTAGTAATCTCTCTTTTTTCATTCCTAATATGAGTTATCAAGTTTCTCTCTCTCTCTTTCTTTGTTAGTTTTGCCAGTGGTCTATCAATCTTGTTTATTTTTTCAAAGAACCAACTTCTGCTTTCGTTGATCTTTTGGATTGTTTTACGGGTTTCCACTTCATTGATTTCTGCTCTCAGCTTTGTTATTTCCTTCTGTCTCCCTATTTTTGGTTCCTTTTGTTGACACCTTTCTAATTCTATGAGCTGCGTCATTAAGCTGTTCAGGTATGCCCTTTCTTTCCTGATGTGTGCTTGCAAAGCTATAAATTTTCCTCTCAGTACCACTTTTGCTGTGTCCATAGGTTCTGATAGTTTGTGTCTCCATTGTCATTTGTTTCTAGAAAGGTTTTGATTTCCTCTTTGATTTAATCTCAGACCCACTGGTTATTCAGTATTAGGCTGTTCAACTTCCAGGTATTAAAGTTTTTCTACTATGTCGCTTTGTAGTTCACATATAATTTCAAGGCCTTGTGGTCAGCGGTGGTAGCCTGCAAAATTTCTATCCTCTTGATATTATGGAGGTATGTTTTATGTGCTAGCATGTAGTCTATCCTGGGAATATCCCATGTACATTAGAGAAGAATGTGTATCCAGGTTTCTGTGGGTGGAGTGTCCTATATGTACCTACTAGGCCTCTTTCTTCCATTTCTCTTTTCAGGTCTAGTTTATTCTTGTTGGGTTTCAGTCTGGTTGACCTACCAAGTGTTGACAATGCCTTGTTGAGGTCTCCCACAATTATTGTGTTGTTATTGATATTATTTTTCAGATTCGTTAACAATTGTAATAAATATTTTGCTGGCCCCTCATTTGGTGCATATATGTTTAGGAGAGTGATTTCTTCCTGCTGTACGTATCCCTTGATTAATACAAAATGTCCATCTTTGTCCCTTACAACTTTCCTGAGTATAAAGTTTGCATCATCTGATTTTAGTATGGCCACTCCAGCTTTTTTATGGGTGTTGTTTGCTTGGATGATTTTCCTCCAGCCTTTTATTTTGAGTCTATGTTTGTTCTGACTATTCAGGTGCATTTCTTGTAAGCAGCAGAAGGTGGGATTGAGTTTTTTTTATCCATTTAGCCACTCTTTGTCTCTTAACTGGTGCATTTAGTCCACTGACATTGAGAGAAAGAATTGTCCTCGGATTTAGTGCCATCTTTATATCAAAGTTTGGTGTGTCTGTTGGTCAGCCTTGTTAAAGTAGGTCTTTCAGTTTTTCTTTTAAGACTGGTTTTGAGTCTGTAAAGTTTCTGAGCTGTTGTTTGTCTGTGAAACCATGTATTCTTCTGTCAAACCTGAAAGTGAGTTTTGCTGGGTGCATTATTCTATGCGAAGCATTTATTTTATTGAGTTTTGTCACTATGTCCCACCACTGCTTTCTGGCCTTGAATGTTTCAGGTGATAGATCTGCAGTAAATCTCAAGAATGTTCCCTTGAATGTAATTTCTCTTTGGTATTCCTTCTTTTAGAATTCTGTCTCTATCTGTGGAATTCATCACTTTGACAAGGATGTGTCTCGAGGAGTTTTTTCTGGGGTCTCTTTTAGTTGCTACTCTTTGGGCATGTAGGATTTGACTGCATGTATTTTTTTATCTCTGGTAGTTTCTCTTTAATGATGTTCTTGACTGTTGATTCTTCCTGGATATTTTCTTCCTGGGTCTCTGGGACTCCAATGATTCTTAAGTTGTTTCTGTTGAGCTTATCATAGACTTCTATTTTCATCTGTTCCCATTCTTTGAGTAATTTTTCTATTGTTTGATCATTTGCTTTAAGGCTTTTTTTTCCAATCTCTTCTGCTGTATGGAGTTGTTATTCATCTCATCTTCCAGTGTACTAATTCTATCCTTAGCTGCTGTTAACCCATGGGAAAGCTCATCACTGTTTTTCTTCAATTCATCTACTGAGTTTTTCAGACTCGTTATTGGACCTGAAATTTCAGTTTGGAGTTTTCTCATTTCTATCTTCATATTCTCTTGATTCTTATTAGTGTTCTCCTCTATATTTTCTTTGAGTTCTTTGAACATCTTCCATATTGCGACTCTAAACTCCTTATCTGAGAGACTGAGTAGTTGGTTGGCCATGTTCTGGTCATCTGAGTTGCTGTCTTCATTCTCTATGTCTGGTGCTGGCCTGCGTTGTTTCCCCATTGTCACACTTGTATTTTGGGGTTTTCTATGTGTTGTCGTAGTATTCATTGGCTAAATGATATGTGCGGCTGTGTAGTGCAGCAAAGCAGCTGCTCTCTCCAGCTCCTCCCTCTCTAGGCATATCAACTCACCTCCAGGGAAGGCTAGCCATGTGCAGATGAAGCCACACACAGGATTAAATCAGGCCAAGAATGCAGCATAGCACAGGAGATAGTCAGAGATAGGTGCGGGCATCTGAGTTCCAGCAGAGTTCAGCGGCTTCCCTCTTTCTGGGAGTATCACCTCACCTCCCAAGAAGGCTCCAGGGAAGGCTAGCCATCTGCAGATGAATCTACACACAGGATGAAATCAGGCCACGAGTGCAGCACAGCACAGGAGACAGTCAGAGATAGTTGCTGGCATCTGAGTTCCAGCAGAGTTCAGTGGCTTCCCATTTCTGGGCGTCTAGTTTTATTCTTTGTAAGCAAAACTACCAAATGCCTGCTATATATATATATATATATATATATATATATATATATGTATGTATGTATGTATATATAATCAATTAGCACAAAGAAGAAAACTGATATCAGATAATATTTTCATACTGCAGAAGTAAAAATAATAAGTAAAAGATAATACTCTCATTTTGGCTTCTAAGAGTTAATTTTATCTCTTTGGAAACAATGTACATTTTAGTAACTAGGGCATAGTCATTGATATGGTTTACTGCAGAGATAGAACAGTGGGTAGGATACTTAAACTTGAACCTGGCAGATCTGGATTTGATCCACAACATCAGTTATGAAGCCATTTCAGGACTGAGCTAAAAAAAAATCAATAATGAAATAAAATGAAATGAAATGCAATGCATATAGTGGAGACTCTTTCAGATAGAAAGTCAACACTCTAACACAATCAAGAGGTCTCTACAAAGTCTCAGACATTAAGGAATCCTTTAATAGAAGGATACTTAGGCTAAATCTTTCAATAGAAGTCATAGGAGCTGAATCCTTTGAGAAACATCCCTAAAAAATTATAGACCCTAAAGATAGGGCCGACTAATTACCAAGATGCTAAGCTGCTACAGAGCTTTGTCTTTAGAAAACTGGAGCCTAAAAAATCAAATGTTTTAAAATATAGCTCTATATATCTTAGAAACAAGCTTTTATATATATATGTATATATATATGTATATATATATATATTTTTATTTTGGGCCACAGCTGCAGATGCTTAGGGATTACTCCTATGCACTCAGAAATTGCTCCTGGCTTGGGGAACCATTGGTTGCTGGGGGATTGATTGATCCTCAGTCAGTCTAGGTTAGTCTCATACAAGGCAAACATCCTTCTGCTTTCACCATCACTCCAGCACCAACATTCTTTGTTAATGACCAAAAATAATCCAAAAAACTCACAATCAAATTAGGGGCTGAGTGATAGCACATCGGTAGGACATCTGCCTTGCATGTGGCTGAACTGAGACAGACCCAGGTTTATCCAAGTTTGATATTATACCTCAAGACTGCCAACAGCAATTTCTGAGTACAGAGACAGGAGTAACCCCTTAGCGCTGCTGGGGTTAAGAAAAACCAAATGTATTCTTAATATAAATAAATAAGTAAAATAAAATCACAATTTTGAGTAACAGGAACAGAGTGAGAGGCAGTACAAGCAGGTTTGAGTACATCCATTGTTTCTGCATAATTAATCACTGCTTATTTCACTTACCTTTTCATTCTCATATGATTATACTGATTGAAATCTGTCTTGAAGCTTAATTTGTTTTGAATATAATTAAAAGTTTTCATCGATTCTTTGGATCTATATGTTACCAACTTCCTTTGCAACCTCAAAATAAGATGTACTAATAGCTTTTTGGGTATCTGTCAACTCTTCTATAATTATAAATTCCAAATATTGTGCTTTTGCCTCATTACAGCTTAATAAGGTTTCTGTATTTTTTAAATAAGTTAACAATTTTTTAGTATCTACTATATTCCTGATAGATCCAAATTTTGCAATCAATGAAAAATTATTGATCATAGTTCAATGTTCCTACTGTTCAAAAATATTTCACTTTAAAACTGAAAATTTCATGAAGAAAATTCAGGGACTCATTTCCAGGCATTTTTCAGTTATCAGGTATCTATGATTTATAAACATGCAAAACAAAGCTAGAATAACAAATGACCTAAAATTAGAAAATTAAGCCACATGCATAAACAGTCTAGTTCCATATTATAAATATAATATATTACCTTAATATATTACTCTATAGGGTCCAGAGAGACAGCATAGTGGCAGGGCATTTGCCATGAAAGCAGCCAATCGAGAACGGACTGTAGTTCGAATCCCAGCATCCCATAGTGCTTGCCAGGAGTGATTTCTGAGGGCAGATCCAAGAGTAACCTCTGAATGCCTCCTGGGTGACCCAAATATATGTATATACATATATTACTCTATAAAGTATAACAGATTCTAAACTCATGATCCTTTAAAAAAATCCAGAATATTTCAAATGTATTTATATAGAAATTAAGCTGAAATACTCCATTACCATATTGTAAGTCATGTGAACTAATTGTAATTAATTATCTCCATATGCCATTTAATTTAACATGATGGATATATGTCAATATTTCTTTAGGAATTGAATGTAAATTTGACTGTAACACAATGTTAAAGAGAATAAGCAAACAACATATTTCTAAACACTTATAGAATCTATCTTAGCAAAAGGAAAATAGTTTAATTATAAGTTTTAGTATTTTAAAATATTAGTCTTGAGACTTTGAATAAAACTTGCAGTTGCTTGCCTAATACGATGTTTTTCTTAGAGAATAAAAAAATCATAAACTAAAATATGCAAAATCTGCTAGCAGCTACTAATGCACATATCATGAACAGTATTCTTCATAGAACTAGTACAGTATGGCTGAAGCAAACCACTGATGACTCCAGTATCACATCATTCCCCAACTATCACCATGTGATGTCTTGAAGGCTCCACGCACTGGAAAAATCTGAGCACACAGTTGGTGGCTGAGATTCAGACAATTTCTGTAGGCAACCTCAGTGCCTAGCATTTATCTGCTGATCTGGTTGAGCAGCAAGGATGGCGAATATCTCTGGATCACTACTTGAGATCAGGCTACCCACTCAATTTGAAAAAATAACCCCACATAAGTTAAGAACCCTTACATTCAAATTGATTGCTTACATAGTTCATCAGATCATGAAGTAATGATTGACTGCCTTGAAGCATCAGTATATAGTCCTCAAAGTGTTTGGTTAAATTACATAATCATTAATAATATTATTATTGCATTCCATACTTTTGCTAATTGTATCTTAATAATAAAATTATAATTGAGAATGTCTTTTGTAATGCATTCAGATAGGTGAAAAGGAAAGGTAAACAACTAGAAATTTTGATAAATTTCAAGAGATTTCAAAATTATTTTATTATGCATAGGTGATTTTATCAAGTATACTTCATATAATGTTGATATTTTTAGATATACACATGTATACATATGTAGATTACTGTACAGTAAGATAATGGAACAAATTAATTAATTGATCATAAAAATGCATTCATTATACATTTTCTTATAAATACGTCTCCTGTGCTTATAAAATATAGACATGTATAATCATATTTATTCTGTGCTTCTGAAGAGAATACTGATTGTGAAAAATTTTGTTTCAAACACTTCTAAAGTTAAATTCAACAGTTCACTATTTTCTTCCCATTAAAACAAGATAAATATATAGGATAAATTTAATGGTGCATACCGAGTGCACAAAGTATACAATTTATTAGGACTACATGACTATAATTACTAGGTTATCAACTGCCCCTTTGGGTGAATATTTTAATTTTGAGCAAATTAAATGCCAGGAATAATATATTCTATTTCATGTGCTACTACCTACTAAAATCATACTGCTGATTTATTGCTGTGATCTCCTATTTTAAGCATGAACAAGTACTATTAAATCCTCATTTCAAAAAGGAATTTTTTATTATTAACAGATGCACTCTAACTTGGGAGTTTCATGCCACTATGAAATATGATCCTTCCTTCAAGATGCATCTATTCATTACATGTGTATAGGGAATGAGAAGTGATTTTGATCTGGATGTAGGCTGGTTTCTTGGCTCCTGTTGTCATCAGCTCACTAAGTAAGCTTGCTTCCCTTTATCCCTAGGGACCTGACCATTGTTATATTTCTTACTTTGTAAATATTCTCTTACCAGCATAGATGAGCATTCATTCCTCCTCCCTACTTTGCTCTAATGAAATTCCCATTTTTCACAAACAGGAGGACATTTATTTTTCCCGCCTCATTTTTCAATTCCAAATCGTGGCATTTCAAATTTTAAGTAAACAAAAAGTCCAATTTTTCATAGTGACAGCAACTGCATTGAAGTATGAACCTGAAACACCAAATGACTTATTCCTGATGGTATTTGAAGAAGTCCTTATATTTTAAAAACATGGCATAAATATTTGTTTGGGCAGCATAATCACCCTTGTTTATGTAAGTTCTTAATAGGCTACGTTTTATTATTCAGAGTGTAGTTTCTTGGTATAAATTAGCTAAACAGCTGCTAAATTCTTCTCATTAGAGGTTAAAGGACAGATAATGCCATGTATTTACTTAAATAAATTTCATATATTGCAAGCTGCCAAATTGACTTACTGAGATCCTATAAGCACTGGAAACAATGACAAATATGAAGCTTCTATTTTTTTTAACTTTTAGAGTGAACCACAATGCAAGTATGTCTAGACAATCTTCAAGATAGACAGAAACTGTTTTCTTGTCTGAATATCCTGAGAGAGAAAAAAAAAAAAAACAATGTCAGGACAATTGCCTTTTCATTTTTGTTCCAGTCACAGAATCATAGTGATGTGTTTTGAGAAGCAAGTACTTGTAGCCGTCAAACATAATGCTATGACTGTCCCTGCACTGCTTTGTGAGTGGACTTTGATAAATGAAAGGCCCTTAAGAAGCAAGTGTTCGCATTAGATCTAAGGTTTCTACCTTTCAAGAGTGATTGGCTAGGAGGCCATAGCTGAAAAAAAAATCTGAAAATACTCCTTGTATTTTCCTCAATGAGTATATAAATATATATATATATATACTTTTACTCATAGGTTAAGTTGTTAAAATCAGGTTATATTGAAAAATTAGAAGTCTCATTGAGATAATACAGTGGGAAGGATGCTTGCCTTTCAGGCATCATAGTAAGGTTTGATCTTTAGTGAGCATATGTCCCCTTAAGAACTAGCATGCCCTAGCATAGACACAAGATTAAGCCCTCAGCACTAATAAGAGTGGCTCAGAAAACAATCCACCAGATCCAAAATTTTCAAATCATCCCTTTACTCCTCTTTCGATGATCTTATTGATGATCCTCCATCTTATTGATGTTTTTGACCATAAGAAAATTTATGAGTTTGCCTATGCCAAACTTCTATAAGAATTAGGCTTAAAATTATATTAATTTATTAATATGTATAAGAGTACAAATTGAGTGTGGACAAGAAAATTTAAATTTAAAAATATTTTAAGTAACCTACAAAAGTTATATATATATGCACATAGATTACATATGTTTGAAGTGGAAATTGTTTTCTTTCAATAAGCACATTTCAAGAATAATTTTTGTTGTTTCTCTTTTGTAGTTTTGACTAGGATTTCATTGTGTTAATTAACACCATTTCTCTAGTCTCCTTTTGAATAATTTCTAGTGTTTAGCTAAATAAAAATATAGCTAATAAAACATTTCTATACAGCATTTCATTGACATGATTTTTAAAAATAAAAATTATTATAATAAAAAATCATTCCAAAATGTTAGTATTAGGGTAGGGTGACCAAGATTATGATTTGTTCATTTTAAAAAAAAAACTTTGTGAAAAAAATGGTTTTTTTTGTTTGTTTGTTTGTTTTGAGGAAGGCACACAGGTGATTCTCAGGGGTTACTCCTGGCTATGCGCTCAGAAATCACTCCTGGCTTACTGGGGGGATCAAACCGAGGTTCATCTTAGGCTATTGGCAAGGCAGACAGATATATGCCTTACTGCTAGCACCACTGCTCCGGCACTGTGATATATTTTATAAAGTTGTAGTAATTTTGTGTTCTAAGGAATGTTGATAAAATATAAATGTGTAAATTAAACCATTTTAATTAAACCAGTAATGGCTTATTTATATTTATGTTTTATTTTATAAATGTAAATGTATTGTTATATGCATAACATAATTTTCTAACAGTTTTTCCATTTATTTATGTTTCAACCAGTCCTTAATCTTGATCCATGTATTAAAATATTTCTAAAAATTTGCCTATAAGACATGTTTAAAATATAGAGATTTAAGGTATGAATGCATTAGTGTATTTTTTATGTAAGTGTGAAACAATATGCACTTGGAAATTTAGATTTATAAAAAAATGCTAGAATTTTTATTGAGGTTGTATAGAAATAATTTTGGAAAAATTAATAAAGAAAATGCAGAGATACTTTTCACTGACTCAGCCCATGAAAGGTCTAGTTCTCTGCAGCCTTCTTGGATTGGGGGCGATTGAGCCCCATTTTACCTAAATGCCCGACACTACATCAACACCTATTTCTACTAGTATATAAGTGTCCTGATATAGAGGCCATGCTATGAATCATCTCAGCACTTGGAGCATACAGATGCTTGACATTTACAAATTTCGAAGTACTGATAGCTTGATAGAAGCACAACATAGAGGCACACTAAACTCAGTGAACAAAAAATGGTAACAACAAAAGGCTCTTTTTACATCTTAGAGCTCGGTAAAACTTATACAATGAGCTTAGCAGCACCATTGTGAGGTATATTGTAACGAACAATATTAAAATAAATTATTTTATGCCTTTTAACAGGGCAGGCTTGGGGGAGGTTTAACTAGGGACACCAGTAAAGGAAAGCCACACTGTGTATTTGGTGTTAGAATATTGAATACATAAAACAAGTATATTATGAACAACTTTGTTTATAATAGTTTATTTATTTGAGCACTGTGGTTATAAAAATGTTTGTAGTTGGGTTTCAGTCACAGAATGTAAACCCTCTTCACCAGTGCAACATTTTGCTAACATTGTCCCCAATTTCCCTCCTCCCTCACCCCCTGCCTGTCTTCAGAACATGCATTCTATTTATCTCTCTTATTATCATTGTCATGGTAGTTTTCAGTGCAGTTGTTTCACTAACTGAGCTTACCATTCTTTGTGGTAAGCTTCATGTCATGGTCTGATCCTTCTGGCCTTCAGGGCTATTCACTCTGGGTATGACTAACATATATATGACTTACTTTTCTCATATAACCAGATGAGTCAGACTATTTTGTGTTTATCTTGCTTCCTCTGACTAATTTCACTCAGCATAATATCCATCCATGAATTGTCAAATTTCATGACTTCTTATTTTCTGAGCTGCATAGTATAATACTATCGAGTATAAGTACCATATTTCTTAAGCCACTCATCTGTTGTTGAGCACCTGGGTTATTTCCAGATTCTGGCTATTGTAAATATTGCTGCAATTAACATAGAGTTAGAGGACATTTTTGTAATGTATTTTATGGACTCACATTATATCCCTAGCAGTGGTATTACTGGATTGTATGGGAGCTCAATTTTCAGATTTTTGAGGAATATCCATATCATTTTCCAGAAATGTAGACTAGACTGCATTCCCACTGGCAGTGAATGAAAGCACATTTTTTCCCCATGCACACATGTTAGAACTGGTTGTTTTTGATCTTTGTAATGTGTGTCAGTCTCTGTAGCATGAGAAGATAACACTTTGTTGTTTTGATTTGCATTTCCCTGATTAGTAGTCATGTGGAACAATTTTTTTCATGTGTATATTGGCCATCTGTATTTTTCCTTTGAAGAAATTACTGCTTATTTCTTCTCCCTATTTTTTGATTGGGTTAGATTTCTTTGTTTTTGTGTCATAAGTACCTTGTATTTCTTAGATATCAACACTTTATTTGATGGGTATTGAATTAAAAGTTTCTCCCTTTCTTTGTGTGGCCTTTGAATTGTCATTGTTTTCTTTGCAGGGCAGAAGATTCTAGTTTAATGTAGTACTATTTGTTTATCTCTGCTTCTACTAGTTTGGACAGTGCTGTTTCCTCCATGAAGATGCCTTTAGTCTCATGAAGTGTTTTGACAATGCTTTCTTCTATAGACCTTATAGTTTTGGGTCTAATAACAAAGTCTTCAAACCATTAAAATTTGATTTTTGTGCATGTAGCTAGCTAGAGTTGAGTTCACTTTTCTTTCTTTCTTTTTTTTTTTCATGTGGCTGTCACAACACAACTTGATGAAGAGGCTTTTCTTTATCTATTTTGCATTTCCTGATCTTTAATAAAAAAGTAAAAAGATTGTATGTCTGGGGTCATTCTGTAAATACTCAAGTCTATTCCATTGATCTGAGTATATGTATTTATTTTAATACCATTCCGTTTTAGTGACTATTGTTTTGTAGTACAATTTATTTTTAAAGCAGTTTTATTTATTTATTGATTGGTTGGTTTGGGGGCCACATCAGTTATGCTTAAACATTAATCCTGGCTCTGTGCTCAAAAATCACTCCTGGCAAGCTCAGGGGACCATATGGGTTGTCAGGAATAGAACTGGGACTGTCCTGGGTAAGATTGATCACATGCAAGGCTTACCACTGCACTATCCCTTTGGCCCCTTTTTGTTTTGTTTTGATTTTTTTGAGGGACCACACCAAGAGGCACTCAGAATTTACTCCTGGCTCTGCACTCAGAAATTGCTCATGACTGGGGGATTTGCTCATGGACTATATGGGATGCCAGGGATCGAACCTGAATCAGTTCTGGTACAGCTGTGTGCAAGAGAAATGCCTTACTACAGTGCTGCCACTCTGGCTCCTTGTAGTATAATTTAAAGTTTGGGAAATTGTTGTCTCCATCTTTTTTTTTCAAATAATTGCTTTAGCAATTACTGGGTGTTCATTGTTCCAAATAAGTTTCAGCAGCGTTTGATCAACTTCTTTAAATAATGTAATACGTATCTTTAGAGGGATTGCATTAAATCTGTATACAATGTTTTGGGGAGTATGGCCATTTTAACGATGTAATCATCCAAATTCATGCACAGGCTATATGGCTTGGGGGACCACATGGGATGTTGGGAGATTAAACCACAGTCCTTCCTTGGCTAGCGCTTGCAAGGCTAGTGCCACCTCTCCGGCCCCTTTTATTTATTTTCTTTTAATCACTTATTTATTTATTTTTATATTTAATAGAAAAATAAGATTGCCATTAAAAGGCTTAAAAGCTACATTATTAACTTAAAAAAATCATCCCTCAGAAAATTTATGCCAATACAAGCTATCTTTCTTTGTGTTTTGTAAATTTTTTCTCTTGTATGTATGTTATAATATGAATAAAATTCAAGTATCAGCAATTCATGATAAGACATTTTAAATTAGTGAGGTACACAATCAAATATATTTGAAAAGTGTAGCTTGAGGAAGTAACAATAATAAATCACTATTTTCTTTTTTATATATAGACTGAGTGAATCCTGGGATTTTTATTTATTTATATTTTTAAAAAAATTTTTAAGCACCTTGATTACAGATGTAATTTTAGTGGGGTATCAGTTATATAAAGAACACCCCCTTCAGTACAACATTCCACCAACAATACCCCCACCCTCCAACTCCCATCTACCCCCACTCCATCCTGTATTCAAGAAAGTCTTGCACTTTTCTGACTCATTGACATTGTTATGGTAGTGTTTAGTGTAGTTATTTCTCTAACTGTTCTCACCACTTTTTGTGAGCTTTAGATTGTGAGATGGTCCTTCCTGCCCTCATTTCTATTATCTCTGAACATTATTACAATAACGTCTTTTATTTTTCTTAAAATCCATAGATGATGGGGCCTGGAGCAGTGGCGCAAAGGGTAAGGCATCTACCATGCCCGCATTAGCCTAGGACAGACTGCGGTTTGATCCCCCGGCATCCCACATGGTTACCCAAGCCAGGAGCGATTTTTGAGTGCATAGCCAGGAGTAACTGCTGAGCGTCATTGGGTGTGGCCCCCAAACAAAACCAAAACAAAACAAAACATAGATGAGTGAGAATATTCTATGTGTCTCTCTCTCTCCCTCTGACTTATTTCACTCAGCATAATAGTTTATATGTCCATTATGTATAGGAAAATTTCATGACTTCATCCTATGCTCCTGACAGCAGCATAGTATTCAACTGTCTATATGTATTACCATTTCTTTAGCCATTTATCTGTTGAAGGGCATCTTGGCTGTTTCCAGAGTTTGGCTATTGTAAATAGTACGGCAATGACTATTTTTTGAAGAATGCATTTTTGCATTGTGTTTTTTTGTTTGTTTGGTACAGTTGGTACAGTTGAATCAAATGGGAACTCAATTTCCTTTTTTTTTTTTTTTAAGGAATCTCCTATATTGTTTCCCATAAGTGGATGACTAGATGGCATTCCCTGCAGCAGTGAATGAGGGTTTCTTTATCTCCAAATCCCCGCCAACACAGATTGTTATTGTTCTTTGTGATTTGTGCTAGTCTCTGCGATGTGAGATGCTACCTAATTGTTTATTTTTTTGCATCTGATAGCTGTCTTTTAGTTTCAGCCAGTGTTTCTTTCGCCATACAGAAACTCTTTAGTTTGATGTAATCTCATTTATTTAACTTTTATGTTATTACTATTGCCATTGGCATTCCATCATCAAAGACTATTTTGAGGTATAAGTTTTGTAATGTTCTGCCTATTTTTTTCTCAATGAACTTTCTAGATTTGGGACCGATTTCAAGGTCTTTAATACATCTTGAGCTGATTTTTGTGTAGGGTGTGAGGTAGGGATTAATCTTTAGTTTCTTACAAATGATTATCCAGTTGTTCGAACACCATTTGTTGAAGAGACTGTCTTTGTTCCTTTTCAGGTTCTTGGATCCTTTGTCAAATATTATTGACTGTATATTTGGGGGTATAACTTTGGATGGATATTCAGTTCTAACCCACTGATCTGATATTCTGTCTTTGTTCCAGTACCATGCTGTTTTGATGACTACAGCTTTAAAATAAACCTTCAGGTTAGGTAAAGAAATGCCATCATCCAGTTTCCTGGTTTTTGTATGGATTTCGCTAACCAAGATCTTTTGTGGTTCTAGTTGAACTTTATAATTGATTATTCTAATTCCTTAAGAAATGATGCCTGGATTTTCTCTCCCCACACAGTTGTCCTCTTGACTGCCAAGCCTAATCAATAAATAATTCATCTATACAATGTATATAGCTCCTCTGATATATTTCCCCTCCCCCACACCAGAGCCCCTTCTACTCCCTCATCTCCTAATCCGGATTCGTTATCTTCCCCTTAATTAATTCTTTTTACCCTCAGTTCTTTAATTTGTTAGGCACCAAGACCAACCTCCTGCCCCAACAGATTCTGCCCTTTCGCACACACCTACAAAGCTCATTATTACTCCTTAACTCTCTCACCCCCAACCATCAGTTCCCCACATTTACCCTTTTTAACTTCAGTACTACACAGTCCTAATCACAGACCAAAGTCGTGCATTGGATTTAACAACTCCCAACTATTTCAAAAGACATAAAATGGACAAATATGTCTTTTAAATATTTTATGTGTATTTTCTTTAACAGCTATAACTCTTTGTAAATATTCTTTTACCATGACAATTCTACCCCACTTTTTAGCTTGTCTTCTCTTTGTGAGCTGTTCAATAAGGAATTTTGGTGGAAGATTCCCTCAGTTTAATGCTTATGATTGAACCATGTCATGGGGATTGTTGGACTTGTTCTTATGGCCTCCATATGCGCTGATAAAGCCACGTGGCATTGTTCCTTGCTTGCATAGGCACATTAAAATGGGAAAATACTATACATACAAATAAGTTCTAATCTAATAGAGATTGGAACACACAAATCTCGTAGTACAATGAGACCTTATGCCCTGAACATTGATATAAACACCTGGCACAGGCCTCTGAAGAATGGGCATCCTCCATTCATCCCGAACCAGAGAAGCTGTCTATGAAACATCCAAGGTTTTTTACAACAACACCTGGAAGCAATCTCTACCAGGGAAGACCCTACCACTGCCCTGACATCGACCTACTCAAAAGAGACTTCCCTTAACACTAAGAAGACTTGACAACAACAACGACCTGCTTACAGGACAGGGTTCTCTGCATTGCCCTTTAATTGTGAGGTGAAACGAGAGGATGCTCTGCACCATCCTGATTGCAATGTAGGATATGCAGATTCCAGGATCTTTAATACAGAAACATGTTACCAACAACAGAGACTGTGTGAAAAATAAAAGTATTGGCACTACAGACAATGACCTGGATTGGACAACCTAGTTTGCCTGGAGCCTAGAGTTGGTCTTATGCCAGAAAACTTCAGGGGTAGGATCTCCTTGTATTTAGGCCAAAGATTTTCCTTTCCATGTCCCTCATATTTTGGTGGGCCTATGCAAACAATAATTGCCACTCAAACACTTCTTTACTGTGCTCCTTTGACTCTAATCCTTAAGAAAAACAACCCACTTAAACTTTTGAGGTTAACTTAAACTAATATGCATGTGCATAGAAATGTAAAAAAGTACTTTGCCTTCAATGTTTAAGGAGTTACATAAGTTTTATGGCTTTAGATTGCTTTGTGTGCTGCTAAGAAATATTATGTACTACAATCTGGGGACTTGCGGGACAAAGTAATTATACATGAGTTCTGTTTTTATTTTTCTTAATGTTCTTTGACTGAAAGTTCAAAGTTAAGATATCAGCAATGGGACTATTGAGAATTCTGTTTATGGGTGATTGTCCTTCCACTGTAACTTTACCTTGTCCTCTTTCGTTGCATCTTTGTTCTCAAAATTAAAAATAAAAAAAATAATAAAAAATCTGAAAAAAATGATGTCTGAATTTAGATAGGGATTGAGTTAAATCTTTATATCAATTTAGGTAAGATAATCATTTTGATTACATTGATTCTTCCTACCCATGAGCAGGGTATGTTCTTCCATTTCCTTAGGTCCTCTTCAATTTCTTTCTGAAGTGTTTTGAAGTCTTCATGGTATAGGTCTTTCACTTCTCTTGTCAGATTGATTTTCAGGTACTTGATATTTTTAGGTACTATTTTAAATGGGATTGACACCTTAATGTCTCTCCCTCTACTTTCTATTTGTATAGAGGAATGCTATTGTCTTTTGTGTATTGGTTTTAGTAGCCAGATACTTTGCTATATTGACTTATTGTTTCTAGGAGTTTTCCTGTGGACTCTTTAGGGTTTTCTATGTATATCATTATATCATTTGCAAAGAGATAGTTTGACTTCTTTCTCCATCTGAATTTCTGGAGTTCCATTCTCTTTTCTGATAGCTATTGCTAGTACTTCTAAAACTATGTTAAATAGAAAGGAAAAAGTGGGCAGCCTAGTTCCTGACCTCAGTGGAAATGTTTTTAGTTTTTAGCCATTAAGGATAATGTGGGCTGTGGGCTTTTTATAGATAGTGGTAACTATCTTGAGGAAGGTTCCTTCTAACCCTACATTACTGAGAGTTTTCAGCATGAATGGGTGTTGAATTTTGTCAAATGCCTTCTCTGCGTCAATTAATATGATCATGTGGTTTTGTCTTTCTTCTTCTGGATGTGATGTATAATGTTGATTGATCTGCATATGTTAAACCATCCTAGCATACCTGATATGAAACAAACTTGGTCATAGTGTATAATCTTTATGATGTATTTTTGGATTCAGTTTGATAAAATTTTGCTGAGGATTTTTGCATCTGTGTTCATTAGTGAGATTGATCTGTAGGTTTCTTTCTTGGCAATGTCATTGCCATCTTTGAGAATGACTTTAATATTTGCCTTGTAAAGGAGTTAGGAAGGATTCCTGTCTTTTCAATGTTTTGGAAGAGCCTGAGGATTAGTGGTTGTAATTCTTCTTGGAATGTTTGATAGAATTCATCTGTAAAACCATCGGGACCTGGACTTTTGTTCTTGGGGAGTTTCTTAATTACAGTTTCAATTTTTTTAGATGTGATTGTGATGCTTAGGCTTTCTACCTTCTTGTTGAGTCTCAGAAGATGATATTTTTCCATAATCTGTTGGTTACTTCATGGTTCTCTAGACTGAGTACAGTTGTTCATAATAAGTCCTCATGATGTGTTGTATTGCTTGGGATTCTGTTGTAATCTTTCCCCTTTCATTTGTGATCCTATTTATTTGGGTGTTTTTCTCTTTTATTATTTGTTAGTCTTGCTAGAGGTTTGTCTAACTTGTCTATTCTTTCAAAAAACCAACTCCCAGTCTCATTGATTTTATGTAATTTTTTTTGCATCTATGCTGCTTATTTCTGCTTTGGTTTTTATTACTTCTTTTCTTCCAGCTTTATTTGGGTTCCTTTGCTGTTGTTTTTCCAGGTCCTTGAATTGTCCTTGTAAACTGTTGATTCTGTCATTTTCCTCTTTCCTGATGAAGGCCTGTATTGCTCTGAGTTTCCCTCTAATTACTGCTTTTTCTGTGTCTCACAAATTGTAACAATTTGTCTCTTCATTGTCATTTGTCTCAAGGAATCTCTTTTCTTCCTTGATTTTCTCTTTAGTCCAACGGTTGTTGAGTAGCATGTTGTTTAATCTCTAGGTGTTGGATTTTCTTCACAGTTCTTTTTACAATCAATCTTGATCTCTGCTGCATAATGATCTGATATAGTGCTTCTAATAACCCTTATATTTGTGACTTTGTGCAAGTTAGAATTATATCCTAAGGCATGGTCTATTCTAAAGAAAGTTCCATGTGCACTTGAGAAGAATGTATATTCTGCTTTCTTGGGATGGGGAGCCCTGTATAGGTCGATTAGACCTATTTCCTCTAATTTCTCATTTATGGCTCTTATGTCTTTGCTAGTTTTTTGCATGGTGCTTCTGTATAGGGGTAATAGTGGCGTATTGAAATCTACTACTACTACTATCCCGTATCCTTCCATTTGTTTCTCTAGGTTTGTGAGCAACAACTTTACATATTTTGTTGGCTCTACAGTTGGCACATAAATATTGATCAGAGTTAATACTTCTTGGTCTAATATTCCTCTGATCAGTAAACAGTGACCCTCTTGGTCTCTGAGCACTTTCTTGAGATTCAATATAATTTGATCTGATATAAATATGATTAACCCAGATTTTTTTTCCATTGTCTTGAACGATTGGTTTCCATTCTTTTATTCTAAGCCTGTGTTTATTCTGTTCTCTTGGGTGTGTTTCTTGCAGGTAGCATATATCTGTTTTTTTTTTGTTTTTGTTTTCTGATCTAACCATCTATTCTGTGTCTTTTAATGGGGGAATTTTGCCCATTGACATTTAAGGAGATTATTGACAGAGTCAGTTTTTGTGATATTTTATTGAATAGAGTGGTTGTTGTTACAATTGGGGGTTTGGATTGTGGAATATATCTTAGAGTAGATTATTTAGAGTTGGTTTGGTTAATGCAAATAGTGTGAGTTCTTTCTTGTATGAGAATGTTTTAGTTCTCCCTCCCATATAAATGAGAATTTTTGCTGGATAGTCATTCTAGGTTGGACATTTCTTTCATTCAGTAGTTTGAATATGTCATTCCACTGTCTTCTTGTTTGAATTATTTTAAAGGGAGACCTGGTTTTATTCTTATGTTCCTCCTTTTATATTTGAGTTTTTTCCCCTTAATGCATTAAATAAATCATCTTTCTCTTTTTTTGCCATTTGAATTACTATATGTCTTGATGTTGGTTTATTAGGATCTATTTTATTTGGGACTATTTATTGCCTCTTGGATTTGTACCAGAGCCTTTTTCTGAGGTTGGGAAAGTTTTCTGTTATTATTTCTTTCACTACTTTTTTTTTTACCCTTTCCCTATTTCCTCCTCTTCTGGTATTCCTACAACCTGTAGATTATTTCTTTTGTCTTTGTACATTAAATACCTAACATTTTCTTTCAATGCTTTACTTATTTTCTTCTTTGTCATTTTTGGTTTGTAGTTTTTATTCAAGTTCTTTTATATAATTCTCCAACTGAGTAATTCTGCTATTGTGGTTGGCTAGGACTTTTTAATTTATTTTAATTCCATTTGTAAGGATTCTCTCATCTGCTGTAAAAGTTCATCTTTGAGTTGAATGACTTGTTCATTTATGAATTTCTTGAACTTGCTGGCAAGTGATTCCTTGATTTCTATTGCCATACTTTCAATATCACTTTTATGTCCTGATCTATTGGGGTTGTGCATTTTGTTGGACTTGAAAACTTGCTAGGATTTCTCTTCATATCCCTTTTCTCTTGTTGTTGTATTTGGTGTTCAGAGTGTTCTGCCCTTGTTCTGAGCCCTTCTTTGTCACCTGTGGTGTGTGGCTAGGTCCCTACTCTGGAGTTCAGCCCTAGGTGGGGATGATGACAGCAGTTGCTGAGGTTTGGCCCTGCCCTCAGGCTCCTCCCTCCCAATAGTTATGATAAGTTGCAGTCCCCAAGCAGTGATTATGGCAGCCGCTGGCCTCAGCTATTCCCCCAGTACCTGTGACAGGTGCGGGTGCTCTGATACCCCAAGCAGTGACAATGGTGGCTGCTGGCCTCCTTTATTTGAAACTTTTATCTCTGTCTTCTTCACAAACTGTGTATCCACATTTATTTTATTTATAAATTTTTATATAGCCATGTTTTCTACTATTAAAATCTATGCTAATTCTTGATGTAGAGCTACTGACTTCATTTTTTTTATTGGAATCAACCACAGTTTTCTACTATTTTAGGAATGATAGTAGGTCGGAGATATAGCACAGTAGGGCATTTTCCTTGCACAAAGCCAACCCAGAAAAGACTTGGGTTTAATTCCTTGCATCCCATATGGAACCATGAGCCTTCTAGGAACAATACTGAGCCCAGATCCAGAAGTAACCACTGAGCCCCTGAGAACCGTTGGGTTGGCCCAAAAAGCAAAAGAAAAAAAAGGAGTCTGATAGTAACATTTTCTGTGAATTAAATATTTATGAAAGTTTTCTTCCTACATCCAGAATATTTTAAGAGATCCTTTTTATTTACCTAAAATTAGGGATAGTGTTGTATTTAAGTTTTAATTTTTTGATCAGTAGAATCAAAGTAGCATTTAATCTCCTAGCTGATGCAAATAGCACCCAAATAATAATTTTTCCTGAATTATGTGGTTTATATTTTGAGTGAAGAATGCATAATTTATTCTAAATGTGATATTCCTTCAAAATTGTGATACCTTTCTCAAATACAATGCTTAGATGCTTTTTCTAGGTTAATTTCTTAATGGTTATCTCTCTTAATAATTCTTTCTCTGGTCCTTGGTTCTTTCAACACTGGTTGTCTTAATGTTTCTCTGTGGGATAATGTGTTCTATCTTAACTGCCTCTGAATAACTGATAATTCTCAAGCCCATAATATAATCACAATTGCACAGATCACTACACTTACATTATTGTTGTTAAATGATATTTATTCATATTAATGTCTTAAAATATTGTTTCTTATTTTTCACTTATATTTTGTTTTTTTATTAATGGAAAGTGAAGCTGGGACTTTTTCTCTTTTTTTGGGGGGCACATCCAGTGATGCTCAGAGGTTACTCTTGAATATGCACTCAGAAATCTCTCCTGGCTTGGGGGACCATATGGGCCTGGGAGATCGAACCAGGGTCCATCCTAGGCCAGCATCGGGTGCCTTATAGCTCCACACCACCACAACGGCCCCGAGTTTTTCTCTTATATAATTATACATAGTTTGATAAATATCTGATTGATAATTAAAAGACTATAGTATTTAAAATTTCTATTATTCATTAAATGTTTGAAATAGAAGACAATAGTTAGCAGAACATATGTTACGGGCCCGAAGAGATAGCACAGTGGCATTTGCCTTGCAAGCAGCCGATCCAGGACCAAAGGTGGTTGGTTCAAATCCCGGTGTCCCATATGGTCCCCCGTGCCTGCCAGGAGCTATTTCTGAGCAGACAGCCAGGAGTAACCCCTGAGCACCACCGGTGTGGCCCCCCCCCAAAAAAAAAGAACATGTTACTCAGCAAAAAATAAAGTTAAAAGTAAAGCTCCAATTAAAAGTAAAAGTTCAGGGGCCGGGAAGGTGGCGCTAGAGGTAAGGTGTCTGCCTTACAAGCGCTAGCATAGGATGGACCGCGGTTCGATCCCCCGGCGTCCCATATGGTCTCTCCAAGCCAGGGGCGATTTCTGAGCTCATAGCCAGGAGTAACCCCTGAGCATCAAACGGGTGTGGCCCAAAAACCAAAAAAAAAAAAAAAAAAAAGTAAAAGTTCAATTTAAAATTTTTCTTTTTCTTTTTGTTCATTATCTCTGCTATGTTTTAAAAAAAAAGCCCACTCTTTTATATCTGGTTGACTTGAGATTCTTTAGTTGCTAATTTTTTAGGTTTATTATTTTTTTTATTAGAGTGTTAGGTTTTTTTATACAGGACATTCTTTCTTCAAAATAGAGCACTTGAACCTTCCTTGCTTGAGGCTGACCTGAATTTGAACTTGGAGACCCTTGTAATCCCCAAAGCACCTTCATGATTGGTCCTAGGGCAGATTGAAAGGGAAACACTGGAAAGTGCTGAATGTGAACCCGAAACAAAAAATCAATTAAAAATACATAAATACATTTCTTGGGGCTGGAGAGTCGGCGCAGCATTAGGGCTTTTGCCTTGCACGTGACTGACCCAGCATGGACCTGACCAAGGTTCCATCCCCAAGCATCTCATATGATCCCCTAAGCTAGTAGTGATTTCTGAGGTCATAGCCAGAAGTGGTCCCTGAGCATCACCAGGTGTGACAAACAAATAAACAAAATTCTATATTAACTAATGGATTTTTCTCTTCTCGGTATCTCTCATAATCTGTGATGTAGATAAATTTTAGAGCTCATGTCAGTATACTTTGAAACATTAGCAACATTTAAAGAATAGAAATAATATAAACGCAAAAGAATGGCTGTTTTTGTTTAGTGACTTGAGAATTTTGACTGAAAATGCAAAGTGTAGGGGCCAGAGAGATAGCATGGAGGTAAGGCGTTTGCCTTACATGCAGAAGGTTGGAGGTTCGAATCTTGGCATCCCATATGATTCCCTGAGCCTGCCTGGAGCGATTTCTGAGCATCGAGCCAGGAGTAACCCCTGAGCCCTGCCAGGTGTGACCCAAAAACAAAACAAAACAAAAAAAGCAAAGTGTATGCTTGCTTTATCATCACTTTTTCTTTTCATAGCTTATATTTCAATTTATATGTACTATATTTAAAAATTGTTAATGAAGCTATAAGAAGAACATATCATGATCTACGTATATACATTGATCTACGTTGACCAGAAAAAGACTCAAACAAGAGAGTTTGATCATTGGTTTCCTATTAGCATTGAGTGTATCCCTGGAGACCCCTAAGGAAGTCAAGAAAAAATACTGCACCAGGAGCCTAAGCAATAGCACAGTGGTGGGGTATTTGCCTTGCACACTAATGACCCAGGACAGACCTGGGTTTGATGCCTGGCATCTCATTTAGTTCTCCGAACCTGCCAGGATCAATTTCTGAGCTCAGAGCTAGGAGTAATCCCTGATTGCCACTTAGTGTCACTCCTCCCCTCCCCCCCAAAAAAAGAAAACACTGCACCAATGGACCCCGTGTGTCAGGGAGTGGCCAAACACTATCTCAAACCATGAATGTTTATTAGTTCTCTTATGTCATTGTATATAATTTATTTGATTTGTAGGTTTTTGTATAGTGTTAGTAGTAACATCACATTTAATTTGTAATAGTAACAATAATAAGCCTTAATTCATTATCTAGTGCAAGCAAAACAATTAGTAACACATAACGTTTATTTCAATTCAAATGACTAACATGATAAATTCTCTACAATTATATATTTACTTTCAAGAAGTTTAAAGAGAAGTAATATAATTTAATATAGTTCTTGACTTTTCTATTTATGGGCTAAATGCAGAGTTTTTTAAATTAATATCTTTATTTAAAATATCTTTATTTATAAACATGTTTGTAGTTGAGTTTCAGTTATAAAATAAGAACACATCTTTTCACTCAGAGTTTAATGTTGAGTCCTTTACTGTACCTGAGATAACTCCAGGAGATAATTAGGAGACATATGCAGCACTAGGGGTCTAACCAGTGTTGGTTTCTCTAATCTGTAGCATTGCTTTTTTCTTTAATATTTTGACTTCACTCTCATTTTCTCAGAGGTGGGTTCTGGTTCTGTACTCCAAATTGCCTTTAATAATGCTCCAAGAACTAATGTGGTGAGAGGTTTTGGAACCATGGTGAAGATTGCCATTACCTCATACAAGTTAAGTGTCTACCCTTCTCTACTATCATTATAGAACCTTAAAACTCCTTAGAAGTGGAAATAGGATTATGGTAAAAGTCACACCTTGTATATGTAATACCCTGAGTTGGATGTTAGATTGGAGATACAGTTCCAAAAACCTGAATAGTATGTTTTGCTCTTTAATAGGTGCCTTTGGTTTAAACTTCTCTATCATGTATTTTTCCCTCCAAAAATTAAAATTTTGACCATGGAGCATGGAGAAGTATTCAACACTTTCAGTTATGGACACAAAACAAACAAAAAATATAACCCTAAAATAAATTTAAATGGTGTCTCTGTGATAACAAATATAGATTTTTGTTAATAGTATTTAATAATTTGAACTGGAGTTTAGCAACTTATCTTGCATTATAAGTATGAATATATGTGCCAATTCCATCTTCATATATTTAAACAATTTTTGTTGACCTACCCAATTGGGTAAAATTTTACCAATTAGGTAAAATTGGGTAAATATGATTTCTTTTATTGAAACTTAGGTTTTATGAGTCAATAATTATTATTATTGTATCAGTCAAATATTCATAGCACTACTAAAATAAATATAGATAAAAGAAAAAGTCCAACACAACATGTGTTGGAATCTAGGCATGACCCAACCCCAGCCTTCCTATGTAAAGCCACCATAAGAGCACTGCAGAAAATAAGGCAATGGTCTTAGAAACAACATGTTAGAAATGATAAACAGCCCGGAAAATAACCCTATATGAACCCTATATCTTCCCAATATAATTGTTACAGTTAGACCAAGCTGCAAACACCCTAGATTTTATCTGGCTTCAGCCTCCTAGCAATAGGTAAATATCCATAATTTATCATGCAAGTATTTAGCTTCTGTCTCTCTTCAGCAAGAACATATCTTTAGTTTTGTTTCCATTATTTTAGCTTAGTTTCCTCAGTATTTTCCAGTACCATCATTATTACCCACATGGACCTAGTCACAGAGATGAGAAAATAGGACAGTTTATTAAAAGTAGAAGGATTCTACCTAATAAAGCCTCTCTTGGCCAGCAGCCTGTCTCCTTTTCTGACTCCTTAGATCAGGTTTCCCATATCGCTGGATGATATATTCAACATGGAGGGATCAGTGACCTCCAGGCTGCACTGTAGTTCATGTTTCAAGACTGAAAACACCCCTGAATGCTTTTTGACAATTTTAACCTAGTGTACTTTGTCCTATTCCATACCCTAGTTGCTCTGGCTTGGCCAGAGTGACTGCTTCTAGAAAGTAATTTTGGATTGAATTAGAGCTTTCTGAGACAGACAAAACATACTTTACAGTAGGCAAATTGAATTTCTCTGGTTCAGTGACTTGCTGTGCCACAGCACCTCTCAAGAAGATTTTCACATTATTGAGAGTTAGTAGATTTCCTTGTAAAATAGCCACCGGCAGAACACACACACTCCAGTCAATTCTTCCTGAATTCTGAGGAATATTTCTATCTTTCTTCCATATGAATACAAACTATTTAAATGAGGTATAGAAATAGATGACATAAACTATTGTCTGTCTTTAAAAAGAGCATGTTTCAAATGATTACTAATGCATCAACAGGTTTCAAAGGAAAGGCTTAGCATAAGTACCTGATATTGTGAGTTTTCAGAGTGTTTTTATTGGAGCAATAATGGAAGCAATATTTACTTATTTCACCTACAATGGTGAATAGAGAGTAATAAATACATGAGGTGATCAGATTAAAAAGAATAAGCGAGACCAGCTGTTTAAGTTATCCTTTTTATAACTTCCAAGAATATGGCTTTCTCTTAACTAAAAAAGTAACTTAACCCAAAAGTGTTATTATAAAAATATTTTTGTTCAAAATAAGCCAGAAAAATCTACTTGCAGCTGAATATGTATATGCTTAACAAGACATATTGGTAGGTTTAGTGGCAGAAAGATATGTAAAATAACTACATGTTGCTACATTCATATTTTTTCAGGAATATTTTAATCACTTAACTCATTACCAAAAACATTTTTATCTTTATATAGAGGGATGCCTTGAATACATTTAATAAAATATGGCACATTTTGATAACATAAATTTGGTTGCAATAAATTACATTATTAAAGTTTTTTGTAATTCAGTTGTATCTCTCATTGTCAGTGATTCTAAGACATGTTAATTCAGAAAAAAAACACTCACATGCTATTTTATATAGTTTTTAATGCCACAGTAGTTTATAACAATTCTATTAAACATAATACCATTGGATTCATCTTGGGTAAAACTTAATTCTATAAAAAATTGTCAGTTTCATTAGGCACGAAGGAACATTGATTCTGACAATGGGGTGTCGACTGCATTTAACCAGAAAATGTGAGTTCCCTGTGGTGTTTCTGTTACAGTCCTTGGGCTTGGAGCCCTCAGAACAGATGCTGTCTCAAGAAAACTGGGCCAGGGTAGAAGTACTTTCATCACCAGTGAGGAAACTTCTGCCAAAACCAGCATTCTCACCAGGAGGATCCTAGAAAAACTGCCAAAATAGAATTCGTTAGGTAAGAAGTCACTGAGCTCCAGTGATGTGGTGCTTCTCCAGTGATGAGCAAACCAAAAAGCATATGTTAAGAATTCACAAATGGGCTCTGTGCTTGTACTGCAGGGAATGGGGACATCTGGGGAATAAAGCTTTAGGGAATTCTCTTTGGAGAGTACTTTTGCAATATCATTCAAAAACTCTGGGAAAACTGGGGTATCTGTCTCTAATGCATGGGTGGAGAAGACTGACAGTAAGTGCTTCTTTAATCATGTTTAACTCAATGATTTTATTTGATTATGTTTGGAGGGACATGATAAAAACAAAACCATCTGGCTTCAACTTCTATTTTTCTCTTTACAAAGTATTATAAGGCCTTAAGAAGGCATTGGAAAATTGGCAAAACATTTGTAGGTTAAGCTTATAAAAATATTAAAAAGAATATTATGTAATGATATGTAACATTAACTAAAATAAGAGATAAACAAGTTTTGTTTTAGCCAAGTCATGGTGTTGGATTAATCTTATTTTTTTCTTTGTACCATACATATTTTCAATTTATTGCATTAACATTGGTTTATAATAGTGTAAATGTTTATGCTTTGGAGAAAAATGCTACCTTACCATGCACACCATCAAAACGCAAAATCCCCTTCTCTATTACACAGAGATTCCTTCTCTTCTACTCATCCCCACCCTTTGGTAGACTTTTTCCTGTCACCATAGTATAAGTTTTTATTTATGTTGGACAGCATATGTATCCTTTATTTGTCTATATATCACACATAAGTACAATTATCTGGCATTTCCGATCTTCAGACCTATTACACTTAGTATGTCTACTTCCCATTCCAGTAAAATCACAAGATTTGAGATTTTTATCTTTTATTATGGCTGAGTAAAATTATATTGTACACAAATATTACAATTTCTTTAACTGCATTCTATATTTTAGGAGTTTTGTATTACTAAAATGTGAGAATAAACATACAAAATTTTAATTTGTCATTGTCAAATGTATTATTTCAGATATTAGCTATTTAAATAGGGTTACATCAAATAAATGTGTCCTTGTAATTTTAAAATTAATTATTTTGTGTGTTCTTTTATTAGAAACCTAGAAATAGGATTATAAATTGGTAGTAATTACAGAGGGGAAAAGTGTTACTGCCTAGGTCCTCTCATGATAACAAAGCTATAAATTTTCCAATCATGAATAAATATTATTTTTCCTATTTCTATGTAGCTTCTTATTGTTTAAATAACAGATAAGTAATGTATGTCTTCACATAGTTGATTTCTTAATATATTTTGTTACCAAACTATATTTTTCCAGTTTGCATATTTAAAAGCAACATAATTCTGAATATTAATTTTAAATATTTGATACTTACATATTGGTTTATTGTTTTAATAGTTTATTGTTGAAGACTTTAGGGATTTATCTATATTATGATGTCTGCATATATTAAACCTATTGGGTTTAATTTTATTTAAATATTTATGTTTAGATTTTTTAATGCTATGTTGATTTATAGGATAAAACAGGATATATTTATGTTGTGTCTGATCTAAAAAGAAATATTTTTATTTGTTTTGGGGCCACACCTGGTGACACTCAGAGTTACTCCTGGCTATACACTCAGAAATCGCTCCTGGCTTGGGGACTATATTGGAAGCCAGGGGATTGAACAGTGGTCCATCCTAGGTCAGTGGCATGCAAGGCAAACCACGTTATTGCTGTGCCACCGCTCTGGCCCCTAAAGAAATATTTTTAATTTTTTTACCTTGGAGTATACTGTTACTATGAGTATTGAATTAGAGATTATTAAATTGACACAAGCCTCTTCTCTCTGCAATAACAAAATATAGATATAGTATTGTATATTAATACATGATATATCATATTTACATATTGCATGTAATCATATGAATATAATATAAATGTAATATAAAATTAAGTATACAATTTATATTATATATATTAATCTTTTCTAAAGCTTTTTCTCCATTTAATAATATATTCTTTTGCCCGCGCTCGTGTGTGTGTGTGTGTGTGTGTGTGTGTGTGTGTGTGTGTGTGTGTGTGTGTATGTCACACCCAGTCCTGGCTCTATGCTCAGAAATCGCCCCTGGCAGGCACAGGGGACCATATGGGATGCCGGGATTCAAACCACCGTCCTTCTGCATGTAAGGCAAACGCCTTACCTCCATGCTATCTCTCCGGCCTCAATAATATATTCTTATTATATTTCTTTTAATTTAGTAAGGCAGCAGATTACTCCTTGTATACAAGTTTGATATTCTGAAAAATTTTTTAAATTGTTTATTATGATTTCTTTATTAATATCCATCAGGCATTTTGTATTGTGCGTTTTTTTAAATATATATTTAGTGATATATTTGTAAATGTTGGTGTCAGAATATCATTGATTTATAGAATCTGTTTGGAAAGTTTATAGTAATTCCATTTTTCTTAACAAAATAGAAAAATGGGTAATAATTAAATTTTAATTGTTTGGTAGAACTTAATAGGAACATATTTCTTAATATTTTCCTAATTTATGAAAATTTTGATTATTGCTTCCATTTTCTTGCTTTAAATTAACTTGTTAAATTTTAATATTTCCTCCTGTTCAGAACTGAAAAATTGTAAGATTCTGAAATGGTATCCTTCTTCTTCTCGTTTTCTAATTTAGATGCTAAGGTTTATTTATAGTAGTTGAATGATCTCTATGTATATATGTTTTTTATACCCTGTTACTTATGATCCATTTATAAAGATTATTTATTTTTATTGTGAGATTTGCATAGCTTTTTCTTTCAAATGCCATCTTATTTTCATTGGCTATATAAATTGTCTTTTATTTCCTATACATTCTAATTTTTATCATTCATTACTTTTTATTGACTTTAAATGTCATTTGTAAGTCTATCTGGTAGCAATTCACCTTTTGGTACTGATTTTGGTGTGTAGATATTATTTGAAATTTTGTATGTTTATTCTCACATTTTAGTAATACATAACTCCTAACACATATATAATGCTTCAATTTAATTTCATCGTTGATCTTTATTTTACAGTTTATGCTATAAATAAAACAATACTTGGTTTGATTTAATTTAATATTTTTACTTTATTGGGCAGAGCGACAGCACAGCAGTAGCACACAGTTGACATAGGACAGTCCACAGTTCAATCCTTGGGAGTCCCAAATGGTCCCCCAAGCCAGGAGCAATTTCTGTGTGCCTAGCCAGGACTAACCCCTGAGTGTCACCAGGTGTAGCCCTAGAACCAAAATTCCCCCCCGCCCCCGCAACTTTAGTTTATTAAATTTTGGTTCCATTCAAAATTGGTGATAATAGTGTATACTAGGGAATATAGTATATTTGGGGCAGGGATGGTGGTTGAGTTTAGTAAATGTTGCTTTAGTCAAATTATTCCAAATCCATAAAAACCGGCTATCCTTTGCAAAAGCTGGCTCCCTGTGTGTGACACCAGGCGGGGAAAATCCGAGAAAGTACACCGGCCCAGTGGGGCTCAGCTGTGAAAGACTGTGAGTGTGACCTGTCTATGTCTGTCTACTGTCCTCTTGCGTGAAACTCTTGCGAGTGGGGCAAAAAGAGGCTCAGAGGAGCACTGCCGCTCCGCTTCGCTACGCGGCCGTGCACTCTTTCTAAGGAAAGAACTCCATTACAACAAGAAGGAAAAATCACACTAAGAACGGCGCTATATCACAGAAGCAAACATTTCTCTCTGGACTGTCTTCTCTGTTACATGCTCGGGCCTAAGAATTGACCCAGTGTGAGGCTTCATCCACGGAGGACTCCCCTCCCTTAGAGGCAAGTCAGCCCATCCAGAAAGGGAGGAGCCAGAGGAGTGTGCTGCCTACATCATATAGACAATGAATACCACTACAACACGTAGAAAAACCCACAATACAAATGTGACAATGGGGAAACAGCGCAGGCCAGCATCAGACATAGAGAATGAAGATGACAATTCTGAGGACCAGATAATGACTGAACAACTAATCAACCTCTCAGATAAGGACTTTAGACTAGCAATATGGAAGGTGCTCAACAGATTCCAAGAAACCATCGATCGAGTTGAACAGAACACTAATAAGAACCAAGAAAATATGAAGGCAGAAATGACAAAACTCCAAACTGAAATAACATGTCAACTAACAGGCCTGAAAAACTCAGTAAACGAAGTGAATGACAAAATGGATAAGCTCTGGGACAGGGTATCAGAAGCTGAGAATAGACTTGGTGCTGTGGAAGATGAGATACATAACAATTCCATACAGCAGGAGAGATTGGACAAAAAACTTAAAGCAAATGAGCAGACAATGGAAAAATTAGTCAAAGAATGGGAACAGACGAAAATAGAAGTCTATGATAAGATCAACAGAAACAACTTAAGAATCATTGGAGTCCCAGAGACCCAGGAAGAAAATTTCCAGGAAGAATCAATGGTCAAGAACATCATTAAAGAGAAACTTCCAGAGCTAAAGAATATATGTGATCAAATCCTGCATGCCCGAAGAGTACCAACCAAAAGAGACCCCAGAAAAACCACCCCAAGACACATCCTAGTCACAATGACAAATCCCACAGATAGAGACAGAATTCTGAAAACAGCAAGATCAAAAGGGGAAATCATGTTCAAGCAAGCTTCCCTGAGATTTACAGCAGACCTGTCACCAGAAACGCTCAATGCCAGAAAGCAGTGGTGGGATATTGTGACAAGACTGAATGAAATGAATGCTTCACCCAGAATACTATACCCAGCAAAACTCACTTTCCGGTTTGATGGAAGAATACATGGTTTCACAGACAAAAAACAGCTCAGAAACTTCACAGACACAAAACCAGTCTTAAGAGAAAAACTGAAAGACCTAATCTAAGACAAGACTACCCAAAAGACACACCAAATTTTGAAATAAAGATGGCGTTAAATCCCAGGACAATTCTTTCTCTCAACGTCAATGGACTAAATGCACCAGTTAAGAGACACAGAGTGGCTAAATGGATCAAAAAACTCAATCCAACCTTCTGCTGCCTACAAGAAACGCACCTGAATAGTCAGAACAAACATAGACTCAAAATAAAAGGCTGGAGAAAAGTTATCCAAGCAAACAACACCCATAAAAAAGCTGGAGTGGCCATACTAATATCAGATAATGCAAACTTTATACTCAGGAAGGTTGTAAGGGACAAAGACGGACATTTTATATTAATCAAGGGGTACGTAGAGCAGGAAGAATTCACTCTCCTAAACATATATGCACCGAATGAGGGGCCAGCAAAATATTTAATACAACTGCTGACAAATCTGAAAAATAATATCAACAACAACACAATAATTGTGGGGGACCTAAACACGGCTTTGTCAACACTGGACAGGTCAACCAGACTGAAACCCAACAAGAATATACTAGACCTGAGGAGAGAAATGGAAGAAAGAGGCCTAGTGGATATATATAGGACACTCCATCCCCAGAAACCTGGATACACATTCTTCTCCAATGTACATGGGACATTCTCCAGGATAGACTACATGCTGGCACATAAAACATACCTCCATAAGATCAAGAGGATAGAAATTTTGCAGATTACCTTCGCTGACCACAAGGCTCTGAAATTATTTGTGAACTCCAAAGGGACTCAGAAGAAACACTTTAACACCTGGAAATTAAACAGCCTCATGCTCAATAACCAGTGGGTCCGAGATGAAATCAAGGAGGAAATAAAAAGGTTCCTGGAAACAAATGACAATAAAGACACAAACTCTCAGAACTTATGGGACACAGCAAAAGCAGTACTGAGAGGAAAATTTATAGCTTTGCAAGCACACATCAGGAAGGAAGAAGGAGCTTACCTGAGTAGCTTAATGACACAGCTAATAGAACTAGAAAATGCTCAACAAAAGGACCCAAGAACAGGAAGACAGAAGGAAATAACAAAGCTGAGAGCAGAAATCAACGAAGTGGAAACTCAAAAAACAATCCGAAAGATCAACGAAAGCAGAAGTTGGTTCTTTGAAAAAATAAACAAGATTGATAGACCACTGGCAAACCTAACAAAGAAAGAGAGAGAGAGAAACTTGATAACTCGTATCAGGAATGAAAAAGGAGAGATCACTACTGATATGACAGAGATTCAAAGGGTAATCAGAAACTACTTTGAAAAACTCTACGCCACTAAAAATGAGAACCTGGAAGAAATGGATAAATTCTTGGACTCTTATAATCTTCCACGGTTGAAGGAAGAGGATGTAGCATATCTAAACACCCCCATCACCATTGATGAAATTAAAACAGTAATCAAATGTCTGCCGAAAAACAAAAGCCCAGGTCCAGATGGATTCACTAATGAATTCTATCAAACTTTCCAAGAGGAACTACTGCCAATCTTGGCAAGACTCTTTCATGAAATTGAACAAACAGAAACACTTCCAAATAGCTTTTATGAAGCCAACATCACCTTGATACCTAAACCAGACAGAGACGCTACCAAAAAAGAAAATTACAGACCAATATCACTGATGAATGCAGATGCAAAGATCCTCAACAAAATCCTGGCAAATAGGATTCAATGCCTCATTAAGAAGATCATCCACTACGATCAAGTAGGTTTCATCCCAGGAATGCAAGGCTGGTTTAACATCCGTAAATCTATCAACATAATACACAACATCAATAACAAGAAAAATAAAAACCACATGATCATATCAATAGATGCAGAGAAAGCATTTGATAAGGTCCAACACCCATTCTTGATCAAAACTCTCAGCAAGATGGGAATGGAGGGAACCTTTCTCAATATAGTGAAGGCCATCTACCACAAGCCAGTGGCAAATATTATCCTCAATGGAGAAAAACTGAAAGCCTTCCCTCTAAATTCTGGCACAAGACAAGGCTGTCCTCTCTCACCACTCCTATTCAACATAGCACTGGAAGTACTTGCTATAGCGATTAGGCAAGAAAAGGATATCAAGGGAATCCAGATAGGAAAGGAAGAAGTCAAGCTCTCACTGTTTGCAGATGACATGATACTCTACTTAGAAAACCCTAAAGACTCTATCAAAAAGCTTCTAGAAACAATAGACTCATATAGCAAGGTGGCAGGCTACAAAATTAACACACAATAATCAATGGCCTTTCTATACACCAACAGTAATAAAGAAGAAATGGACATTAAGAAAACAACCCCATTCACAATAGTACCACACAAACTCAAATATCTTGGAATCAACTTGACTAAATATGTGAAGGACCTATACAAAGAAAACTATAAAACTCTGCTCCAAGAAATAAGAGAGGACACACGGAAATGGAAACACATACCCTGCTCATGGATTGGCAGGATTAACATCATCAAAATGTCAATACTCCCCAAGGCATTATACAGATTTAATGCCATCCCTCTAAAGATACCCATGACATTCTTCAAAGAAGTGGATCAGACACTTTTGAAATTCATTTGGAACAATAAACACCCTCGAATAGCTAAAGCAATCATTGGGAAAAAGAATATGGGAGGAATTACTTTTCCCAACTTTAAACTGTACTACAAAGCAACAGTTATCAAAACAGCATGGTATTGGAATAAGGATAGGTCCTCAGATCAGTGGAATAGGCTTGAATACTCAGAAAATGTTCCCCAGAGATACAACCATCTAATTTTTGATAAAGGAGCAGGAAATCCTAAATGGAGCAGGGAAAGCCTCTTCAACAAGTGGTGTTGGCACAATTGGATAGCCACTTGCAAAAAATTGAACTTAGACCCCCAGCTAACATCATGTACGAAGGTAAAATCCAAATGGATTAAAGACCTCGATATCAGCCCCAAAACCATAAGATATATAGAACAGCACATAGGCAAAACACTACAGGACATTACAGGCATCTTCAAGGAGGAAACTGCACTCTCCAAGCAAGTGAAAGCAGAGATTAACAGATGGGAATATATTAAGCTGAGAAGCTTCTGCACCTCAAAGGAAATAGTGCCCAGGATACAAGAGCCACCCACTGAGTGGGAGAAACTATTCACCCAATACCCATCAGATAAGGGGCTAATCTCCAAAATATACAAGGCACTGACAGAACTTTACAAGAAAAAAACATCTAACCCCATCAAAAAATGGGGAGAAGAAATGAACAGACACTTTGACAAAGAAGAAATACGCATGGCCAAAAGACACATGAAAAAATGTTCCACATCACTAATCATCAGGGAGATGCAAATCAAAACAACGATGAGATACCACCTCACACCCCAGAGAATGGCACACATCACAAAGAATGAGAATAAACAGTGTTGGCGGGGATGTGGAGAGAAAGGAACTCTTATCCACTGCTGGTGGGAATGCTGTCTAGTTCAACCTTTATGGAAAGCGATATGGAGATTCCTCCAAAAACTGGAAATCGAGCTCCCATACGATCCAGCTATACCACTCCTAGGAATATACCCTAGGAACACAAAAATACAATACAAAAACCCCTTCCTTACACCTATATTCATTGCAGCTCTATTTACCATAGCAAGACTCTGGAAACAACCAAGATGCCCTTCAACAGATGAATGGCTAAAGAAACTGTGGTACATATACACAATGGAATATTATGCAGCTGTCAGGAGAGATGAAGTCATAAAATTTTCCTATACATGGATGTACATGGAATCTATTATGCTGAGTGAAATAAGTCAGAGAGAGAGAGAAAAACGCAGAATGGTCTCACTCATCTATGGGTTTTAAGAAAAATGAAAGACACCCTTGTAATAATAATTTTCAGACACAAAAGAGAAAAGAGCTGGAAGTTCCAGCTCACCTCAGGAAGCTCACCACAAAGAGTGATGAGTTTAGTTAGAGAAATAACTACATTTTGAACTGTCCTAATATTGAGAATGTATGAGGGAAATGTAGAGCCTGTTTAGGGTACAGGCGGGGGTTGGGTGGGGAGGAGGGTGATTTGGGACTTGGGTGATGGGAATGTTGCACTGGTGATGGGTGGTGTTCCTTTTATGACTGAAACCCAAACACAATCATGTATGTAATCAAGGTGTTTAAATAAAAAAAAAATTAAAAAAAAAAATTATTCCAAATCAGAATTTAAAGCTTTAATTTTCTTATTGATTTCTGTCAATTCTTTTATTCAACAGTAATTTTAGGTGTAAGTCTTCTATTTCTACTTTAAGTTGTATATATTTTTATTTTATTAGTAGTTACTTTATATATTTCAGTGACTTCTTTGTTGTATACACTAATGAGTGTTTTTCAATGTTTACTCATTGCTAATTATATAATACCTCTCTTATTTATACTTTTTAAAATCTATTGTGTCATTTATAAAGCATAGGATGTACCTGCTCTTTTTATTAATAAGTATAGAAAATTTCATATTTTCCCAAACTTTTGTATTAAACCTAAGATTATCATTGATGTTTAAGACAGTTCCTGTAAAATGAAGCAATGGGTCTTTGCTTTATAGTTTTTGCTTTATTTTTTTATTTATTGGACCATGAATATATTAGTCAAGTTGGGAGGGCAACACCCAGTGGTGTTCAGGGCTTACTCTTATTTCTACCCTCAATTATACACTAAATAATTTGAGGGTTCAGATATACATTGATTGCATGCAAGAAATTCTCCACACCTTCTGTATTAACACTCAAGTACTTTGGGAGAAATATTGACAGAAAGGATTTGTTACTTTTGTATATATTATGGGTGTTTTGTGAAATTTGCCTTTATTATGTTTCACTGCTTTTCACCATGTGTAATGAACAGGATCTATTCGAGTCTTCTTATTTATTTCTTCTAAGACCTTTAGTCTTGAGATTACATGGTTTATATCCATTTAAAGCAATTATATCTTGATTTTATTTAGAAAATCTATTACTCTGTTTCTTTTCACACATTTAAATAAAATTAATTACATTAGTACTTCTCAGTGAGATTTTTGTCTTTTAGAAGACAACTTAATATTTCTTACCAAGTCAGGTTAATGGTCATAGTTGTCTGTTACTGCTTATTAGAAAAGCTTTTTATCAGACCTTCAAATCTGAATGATAACCAAACTGAAGAGAAACTTATTGATTCAGTGCTTTAGGTATATCATAGCATTTCTTTTGTGGCCTGTGTAATTTCATTTTATAGATTTGTTTTTGCTCCTGGATTTTGTTAAATCATATTTTGATTTTCTACTCTAAAAATACATTTTAGTATTTGTCTTTGCTATCTAAATTAAAATGTGTTTTGGTGTTGATATATTTGGTTTTATTTTATTTTGTATTTTCGAACACTTTTTGCTAACTGAATCTGGCTATATGTCAGCTTCCTCAGGGAATCAGTCAACTATTATTTTTCAACCATTAGTTTTTTTCCCTAACTTTCTTTAGATTGTGAAGCCCTTATAATGGAATAAGTCTCTCTTTTTTTTTGTTTGTTTGTTGGGTGCCTATAATTGGCAGTGTTCAGGGGTTACTCCTGGCACTGTGCTCAGGAATCACTATTGGCAGTGCTTAGGGACCATATGCCAGGGATCAAACTTCCATTGGCCACCTATAAAGCAAATGTCTTACCCGCTGTACTATCGCTCTGTACTCATGAAATGAGTCTCTCTTGATAAAACCACACAAATAGCATATGTTTTCTGCACCTTTTGGAGTCTTTTTGTTTTTAATTTTTATTTTATTGTTTGCTGCATGTTATCCTTTAATTTACTAATACTTTCCCTATCCTCTCATGTTTTCCTTGAGGTCTTCCATTGTTTTTAGTTCAATTAATATAATATTTTAACTAAATATTTTAAATATTGGATTTTTTTGTCTTTATGTCTTTTTATATGCATGTCCTCTTTGTAGAGAAGTGTGATGATTGTTGCATTAGAGTGAAGGGTTGGAATCCTTCCAATATTTCCTCTTTCTTCATAAAAGCAGGTGCATTCTCTCTTATTTTCACTCTTCCTGATATTATGCAAAGGCTCTGAAAGATGGTCCAAAATTGAACAAATGACTTGTGATCTAGAAATCATATGCTCTAATTTCAAACAGATACTGTGGCTGAGTTTTGCATGGATCTGAAAAATTACAGTATCTAATAGGGGCAAATGTTTGTCTTTGTTCTTGCACTTAGAGGTAGCCAATTGGCAACCACCCAAATTCAAAGTGACTGTGTATTGATATCCTTGCTCCTGTTTCCCATTGGAATACATAGGTTATTTTCAATATCTCTCCTAGGGTGGAAGATGCATTATATTATTAATATTAATATACATGGGTCTGTGCTCAGGGATCACTCCAGGAGGTTCTCCGAGGATATATTTTTTGTCATGGACTGATCAACCATGTATAAAGCAAAAATAAACACAAATTTTTATATACAGTTTATCACAACCATAGGAGAAGGCAGCAAAAATATCTAATCTTTGGCCTCAATAATTCTTCTAAACTTGTTTCTCCTAAATTTGTAAACAATTTTCTGCCTTACAAATTATATGTGACACAAAGAATCTGAAAGTGAAATAATACTTGATAATAGATGATTTTAGATAATGTGGTGAAAGCATGCTCTACTTTGTATTTTTGATGAAATTTTATAAAAGAAAGATTATGTTCTTT